>NC_079311.1:45002791-45200291 GCF_023638135.1 Falco biarmicus | reverse complement strand
CCTGGTTTCTCGGAGGCATAATGAATGCTTGAGACAATAACCTGAAACTTTTTTAAAGCAAGCGTTTCCTCGCGAAACTTGAGTTTCTAAAATTTTGGCTACTTATTTTCTTCCTTTGCCTTTGATCACGCTCTTCACTTGACTGCCCTGGGTCAGGTGTAATACTATTCAATCTCGTTACTTAAGGAAGGGATTTGCATCAGTCCTTTTCTTCACCCCTTTAGCAGAGATTACAGGTAGAGATTTGAAAAGTTTTTTCTTACCCCCTGCCTCCAGTTCGCCACTTCTACCTGCGGCACCTGACCCGTCGGGAGGCAGCCAGCTCTGACGCTCACACCGCCCCCCGCGGCGGCACCGTGGGTCGGGCCCGCTGGCACCCGGCCGGGAGCGGACACCGCGGCGGGTCACCCACGGCACCGGCGTGCAAGGGTGGGCTGCGAAGAGGGGTGTGTGTGTTCCCTCCAGTAGTAAAGCTTTTTCGACCTATTTGTTTATTTAGCCAGTAAAAGCCGGACTAATCATTTTAACGCTGACACCTCCCATACCATCCTCCCTAACCGGGCTCTGGTAGGTGCCTACGTTGGGCAGGGTTTCTTCCAACTCTAGCGGCAGCGGAGAAGCTCAGGCTGCCGTGTTTCTCGCTCAAATGTACAGCCTGCCCGCTGTAACGCAGAGCGTTCGGAGGATAGATACGAATTGTTGCATTGTTCATTGATTGCTACTACTGAACCGGCCTAAGTCAACACTGGTGCTAAGTAGCTCGACTCGAAGCGTTTGGCTGGTTCTTTCCCTGTTCCCCTACGAGCCGCATCGCGGCCAGTAACAAAACTTGACCGTAACGATTTGGACAGAAAAGCGTAGGATTTTTTGTGTCTCTCTTGTTTTTGTGCTAGGCTCCGCACAGCTTTTTCAACTTAATGAAAGGGATGTTAGGAAATTACCCTGAAGGGCCGGCATTTCCCGGTTGCTGGTTCCCGGGTTTAGCTTGACGCCCATTTCATGCTTGGGACGACTCGCCCCTGGGACGAGGAAAGACCTCGCCCGTTCTCCACCGCCCGGTGGTGCGGTACCTTCGGAGGCCCTTGGCGCCTGCTGCTCGGAGCCGGGCTGTGCGGGAGCGAGGGGCCAAGGGGGAGGAAAGCGGCTGCGAAAGGGCTTGGGAGGGGGAGAGGGGGAGGAGGGAGCTTTCCTGCTCGGGCTGCCGTTCCGTGCCCTGTGTTTTGAAAGCGGATCTCGCTCTCACATGGCTCCACCTCGCCATGCTGAGGAGGTGTGAGCGAGAGGGGAGCCGGGGAGCCGCTCCTCGCTCCTTTTCCACGAGACGCCAAGTCCCCGAGCCGCTGTCATGTGATAGCAAGAGAGCAGGAGCTGCGGGGGTCTCCCGACTCGGGCATCATTACAAAACGGCGCCGGAGAGCGCAGCGCCGGCACAGCCCCGCCGGCCGGCGCCCCGCTCGCCTCCTGCCCCCGCGGGTTCCCGGCGCTCGCCTCCGCCGACCGCCGCCAACTTTTAAGGGGACGCCGGACTGAGCGGTGAGAGGGGCGCTTTTACCACCCCCCTACCCCCGCCTCTGCCGAGGTTCGGGGTGATTTCGTGCTCCCGAGCCCTCGGTGCGTGCGGAGCCCTAACTCCGGCAGAGCGTGCCAGGCGGCTGCGGGGAAGCCCGGGAGACTCGGCGGCCTCCGGGAGGAAAGCGGGGGCACCACCGGGGGCCGGGAGCTGCCTCTGTCTGCTCCGCGTCGCCCGCGGCCCCCCGGCCTGGGTGGGAGCTGCCTCTCCGGCAAGGGGCGGGGCGGTGAGGCGAGCGCAGCCCGGGGCGAGGCTGCCCGAGGGGCCGCGGGGAGGTCGCGGTCGCGCGTGGGCCGGGCGGCTGGCGCCCAGGATGTAGAGGCGGCGGCGGGTCAGGGCAGCGCCGACCGCGGCACCCCGGGCCCGCCGTGTGCGGGGCAGAGCGGCGCCCGGCGCGGCGGGATCGTGCGGCCGCGGGAGGGCTGCGGCGGGGCGGCGATGCCCAGGCCAGGGAAGAGCTCGTACAGCGACCAGAAGCCGCCCTACTCCTACATCTCCCTGACGGCCATGGCCATCCAGCACTCGGCCGAGAAGATGCTGCCCCTGAGCGACATCTACAAGTTCATCATGGAGAGGTTCCCCTACTACCGGGAGCACACTCAGCGCTGGCAGAACTCCCTCCGCCACAACCTCTCCTTCAACGACTGCTTCATCAAGATCCCGCGCCGCCCCGACCAGCCGGGCAAGGGCAGCTTCTGGGCGCTGCACCCCGACTGCGGGGACATGTTTGAAAACGGCAGCTTCCTCCGCCGCCGCAAGCGCTTCAAGGTCCTGCGCCCCGAGCACCACCTGCCCGGCGGCGGCGGGCCGGGCGGAGGGGCGGGCGGCGGCGGCCCCGGCAAGCCCCCGGCGCCAACCCCGCATATGGTGCACTACTTCCATCCGCACCCGCCGCCGCCGCCGCCGCCTCCCCCGGGCAAGGTGCCGGGGCTGGCGGGCTCCGAGGCAGCCGTGGCCGCCGCCGCGGCCGCCGCCGCGGTGGGGAGGCTGCCGCCGTTCTCGCCCTACGGGAGCAGCCAGCCCTCGGGCTTCAAGCATCCCTTCGCCATCGAGAACATCATCGGCAGAGATTACAAGGGTGTGCTGCAGGCCGGCGGGCTGCCGCTGGCCTCGGTGATGCACCACCTGGGTTACCCGGTGCCCAGCCAGCTCAGCAGCGTGGTGAGCTCCATGTGGCCGCACGTGGGGGTGATGGACTCCGTGGCCGGCGTGCCCGTTTCCCCCGACTACGGACCCTTCGGGGTGCCCGTGAAGGCGCTCTGCCACCCGCCGTCCCAGACCATGCCCGCCGTCCCGGTGCCCATCAAGCCGGCGCCGGCGATGCCCGCTGCCCCGGCCATCCCCGCTCTGACGGTCGCCGCCTCGCAGATCTGCCCCGCCGCTTCCCCGGCCGCCGCCTCGCTGCTGGAGCAGGCAGCGAGCAGCGCCCCCGAGGGCAAGGGCTCCCTCCACTCCGTCCTGGTGCACTCCTAAAGGGCAGGGGGGCGGGGGGCGGGGGGGGGGAAGACAGGCCCCCAGGCTCCCAGGGGAGAGGATGCGGGGTCCAGGTCATGCGTGCGGCGCTAAAACCCGATCGATCTCGTGACTATAATAACCCTGCTGGTGTCTGTGTTTATATTGTGTACAATCAGATTACTTGAGAGCCAGGTCGCAGGTAAGAGCTTTTATCGTCTTTAAATATCGCTCGTGGCGGAGCGGTGATGTGAAAAGTCGCAGCCGGGGCCAAAGGGGCTGGCTCGGAGGAAGGGGCCGGGAGGGAAGGTCTCCCAGCCACCTCAGCCTGCGGCACTGGGCGGCCGTGCAGCCCGGGCTCCCCGCCGAGCCCCGCTCCCAGGGCCGCCGGACCGGGGGTCCCGCGAAACTCGGGGACCGGTGGGGGAGGGGCTGCAGCCTGCCGGCGTCTGGGGGCAACAGAAGGGTAAACCCCCCACTGAACTCTGCTTTTCCCCCTCCCCCGAGGAACGGGAAGCCTCTGCCCCGCCGTAGATCTTGCTCCGAAAGAGGTGGGCAATTGGCTGCCTTAGACGCTGGCGAACTGCGGGGCCTCAGGACGTGTCATGCTCGCTATTTGAAGAGTAAGCTTTAAATAACTCGATTAATTCGTGGGAATTTGAATGACAACGGTACTGACGACGAAGGGCTCCTTTAACTATCGCTTGGCTCCTTCCCCCTCACACTTCTATGGTCCATCCCAGTTTTTCACATCGGAGGGCAATACCTAAAGCAGGGACTAAAGTGTGACCCAGCCTCTCAAGCTGAGTGGGTGTCCGAATTCCTTAGTTTCTCCCTAAAATAAAACCAGCCCGGCGATTCGCAGATTCTGCTTTTCACATCACCTTTCATCGCTCACAGATACCGCTGTTTTGTATGTGTTGTTTGGCGTTTTTTCCACGTGAGTGTGAATACTAAAACCTGCTGGGGGTGGAGAGTAGGGGGGATATGCCAACCGAAAAACGGTTAAAAAAATATTCGGAAAAAGCACTTTACTGAAAACAACCTTCCAACAGACGAGAGGTCTGTGTAAAGCAGAGGGATCACAAGTCAGAGTGCGACGCACTGGCTGATGAGTCCCGGCTGGTTTGTGAGGGATTGCTGCCGTACACTGTCTGCCCTGCTGTACACCGACATCATTAAAGCCCATCTATTCATTTGCTTCTGCTGGTGCTGCTGTTTAAAATACTCGACTTTCACACCGGTTAAGAAACGCGTGCTCGTAGTCTAAGTCCGCACTCCTCAACCCCCCACCCCCACCGCCCAAAGTACCCAAAAGTTTTACTGTCGGCAAAGCAAAGGGAGGAAAGAGAAAGAAAACTCTTACAGGTAAACCGCCTGCCGCAGGGCCACTTTGTCTCGCCGCTGCCCGCAGCTCAAGGGCAAAGCGTCGGCGGTCGGGTGTAAGGAGAGGGCACCGGCTCGGATCCCGGTCCCGCTGAAGGCAACGGGAGTTTTGCCACTGGTTTCAGCGGGTGCTGGATCTCAGCCACTGTCTGGGATGTACCCGCCTCATGCCGGCGCACCGGCCGTGCCCCGACACGCCAGGTCGCAGTCCCAGCCCCTGGAGAAGGGTACCCTGTGTCAGGATGGTCCCTCCCGCTGGACCTGCAGCCAGAAAAACTATTGCTAGGAAAAGCAAATCTTTTTGGCTTCGAGTGCCGGCTGTCCAAAGTTCTCCCCACGCACGGTTCTGGGGTCTGTTCGACCACTTGGAATACAACTGGAACTGTAGAATTTCCAGTTGTTCCTTCTGCTCTGGGGTGGGTGGGGTGTGTTACACCCTAATTTAAAAAATGATAACATTCCTAGCGCTGAAAAACTACTACTAATAATGTTATGCTAATGAGGCATGGCTTGGTATCACGGTTTGGAAATCGGGCTGGAAGGGGAATTGCCTCAAAAGTTTTGCAGCCAGATACACGGAGCAGTAATCAGATACCCGGAAGAAATGATTAAAAAAAAGAAAAAAAAAAAAGGTCGATGTTTCTGCTGCTAAAAACTAGTTGCTTGTAAAGAAAGCAGCCCCCCAAATAAATCGCGAATAGCAGTAGCTCTATATAGCTCGATGTAGCTGAATATATTCCACCGTCCCTGATGTGGCTGCTGCCTAGGGCTCCAAAGCGTCGTTGGGAAGCCCAGCTTCCCCCCTCACATCGATCTAAGGGGCAAGAGGAATGGGGAGTGCGGAGCAGGAGGAGAGGTAATCCTCCTGGGAATTATTCAGAGGATTCTGGACAGCTTTAAGATTATGGATAACCTTCTAAATTCCACCGCGGGAAAACTTCATCCCGTGTCAGGAGGCCGTTCGGGGAGGCACGGCGCCCGGCGGAGCAGAGGCCCCGCCGCCATTCGCCGCGGGCAGGCAGCAGGCGGCCGGGCAGCGGGGCAGGTGTCGCGACAGAGCCCGGCTGCCGGGGCAGGGTGCCCGGACCTGCGGGGCAGGTGTCGCGACAGGCGAAGGTGTCTAGGTGCAGCCGAGGTGGGGCTGAGGGTCCGACCCTCACCCAGCGCCTGGGAGGATTCGCCGCGGGACGATGGCGCAGGCAGCGGTGCGCGGGGTGAACAGGCGCTGCTCGCTGCAGGGTGTCCCCATCGGCGGCAGCTGAGGCGGGGGCGGGGTGGGTGTTAGGCCAGGGGTCACTCGCCCGGCGGATTTGGTGTCACTCCCGAGGCAGCTGCCTGCACTTTGTACGACCAAAAGACGGTGCTCTTTTCCGTAGCTCGTACAATGAAAATTATAGAGGGTTAGAACCTGGTGATTTCAGACCGTCAGGGGGAAAGGGAAAAATAACTAATTGAGAAGTATTTTCTTGTTCGTTTTGCGTTTTTTCCCTATGTTTCAGGACTCAGTCTCCAACCATAGCCTTTGCAATGTTACAAAAAATTTTTATCAACAACCAATAATCCCCCATATACAAATCAAACCAAACCAATCCTGATGCTCCTTAGAAAGAGATGATGGCATAAGATTTACAGAAATGAACTAGTACCCTTTCCTCCACACAGAAAAGCAGGTCTAAATGGGTGAAGGGTAAGACTGTCATTTGACAAATGAAATAGGACAAGTCTTGTGCTAACTATGAAATTTTGTTTGTCTGCTGCACCAGTACACCTCATGCAGAAACTGCTTGCCTTCAGATTAAAGCACATACATGTTGAGCACAGACAAGGCAGCTGAGCCTTTACTGTACGGGCGCAGGCAAGATGGTTGTAAACAGAAGAAACAGATGCAAGCAGGACAAGCAACTTAATCTTCCTATCATTAGACTACCAGGGGTAGCGAAGTAAAAGTTAGCATTGGAAGGATGGCGGCCTAAGAAAAGGCATTGATCCCACCCCCCAGTATGCTTCTGATTTATTGTGGCTAGCTAATGCAGTGATTATTATTTCTGCCTATGGGAAGCTATTCTTAACCAAGGTATCGCTTTGTGTATTATGAGTCCATCCATACGACATGCAAGTCAAGAAAGAAAAACAAATGCAATAAGATGTCCAGAATTAATGTGTTTTATGGTCTGAAATGTGATGGCAGTGTTTTAGTGGATATATTCTGATCTCAGTGATACCTGCTGCAACATAACTACCAGTATTACAATTGAAACTTTGGGCTCCATTGATTCAATCCTGCAGTCTCTCCAGCCAGAAATTGATCTGGCATATCTGCTTTGAATTTTGCTGCTGCTTGTTGGATCAGATTTTCCCTTTTATTGTAAGAATTTATTTTAAATCATTATCCATTAAGCCTATATTAAGATACAGTCATCCCCATAAGCACTTGAAATCTCTAATACTTTCAAAAAAGTAAAGTTCCACCTCTGCTTCTGGAATTTTGCTGAACATATGGTGAGATAAACCGGCTTTAGTTAGATAAACCAGGTATAATTTTAGACATCTAGATGCTAAATACCAAAACTTACTGCCTGCAGGCCCCTCTCCTGGACATACTTCTGTATGTTACTCATTTGTTTAAAGAATCAGTGGTCCTCCCTCTTTGCCTGTGGTCACTGGCACTGCCCATGTAGGAAAGCCTAATGGCTGGAGCACTCTTCTCTGAACCTCTGAAGGAAATCTAAGTTCAAGATTTTTTCAGCTCAGAAAGATTCAAATTCATACCCACGTACCAAAACATGTCAACTGTAACATGGCCCACGGAGAAGACTTAAGCTTTTAGGTGAAGTTATGCCATTACATAGCAACAACAAATACTAGCTTCATGAAGTGTCAGATAAGTCACAGGGCCTCGGTGCTCTTCTACAAAGGCAGAGCCCAACAGCCATTGAAGAAAACATAATGGATGAAGAGAGGGAAAGAAGGATAGGCATAAATGGTAAATTTTCACAGCAGAGTACCACATGGACTGGTGCTGTGTGCCCCAGAAGTTCATAATTGTGGTATGTAAAAGGGGAGTTATGGACAGGGAAGTGACAATTGTTGACAAGTATTAAGTCATTCAGACTAATGAAAAAGGATAGCTGATAAACTGGGACTTGTTGAAAGACATCCACACTGAGTTACAGGATAATAAAATGGAAAGTGAAATCCATTGTTGCTATATGTAAACTCATATGCATGGGGAACATAATCCTGATTTTGTATGAATAACAATATGTCCTGAACTTAGGATTCTCATGAAGTTATGGTAGATAGCTCTATGGAAATGTTGGCTTAATAGTCATTAGCTGTGGAAAAAAAAGCAAAATTACTAGGAAAGGAACAGAGAACAAGACAGAAGATATCATGTCCTTGATTAAATCCTAAGTAAACTGGAATGCACCAGGAAGTTCTGCGAGTTCCTCACACCTGAAAACAGATATATAAACCTGGCAGAGTACAGACAGAATCAGATGGGATAATCAAAGCTACATCTTCTGTACAAGTGGCAATTCAATAGTCTAAGACCCTTCAGCATAGAAAGCAAGGATATACAGAGATGTATGACAGAAGCTTACAAAATCATGACAGACCTGGAGAAGGGAACTAAAGTACACTTTCTCTTTCTTTCTCTTAATACCTGAACTGGGAGTCATCAAAAGTGTTCAAAGCAAAGAGAAAGACAGGATACTTCACACAACATATAATTAAATACTGCAATTAATTGTTGCAGGATGTTGCTAGTGTTACAATTTTACATGGGTTTGAAGAACAGGTAGAAAACCCATGTAAGACAAATCCACTGAGAGTCGTTTCTTGTTGCTCACTCTTGCTCAGATTTGCTGTGCTAATAATACATTTCTGAAAGTATCATTACATGCTTTTCCTGTCCTACTCTTTCTAGAACACCTGTTGGTTGCCTATGGTCAGAGACTGGACACTGGGCTAGATGAACGTTTGGGCTGACCTATGACTATTGTTCTTAATTAGAGAGGGGACCAGGGTCTGTGACTTCCATTCCTAGCCAAGTGTCCTAAATCAACGCAATTCTTTAAAGTTATTTCCGTGTATGATATATGAGAGTAGACATCATGGATGCATGCCGAGATGCAGATGCACACTCTAAAGCCTAAATGCGTATGTTTCAGATGAAAAATTAGATGGTCCAGAAATGTACAAGTTCCTCTTTCCAAGGAGAGTGCCCCACCAACTGGATTAATTTGCTTAATTTCTGGTAAAACCAATTTTAACAATTTGAAAGTTTTGGCATGAGGGATGGAGATCTCTTTTTATATTACACCAGCATAACTGATGGAGTAGACTGAGTATAGGTATGGATTTGAATCCCCTCTAAGATGGAGAAGCAACTCTGAATATCTGTGTCCTGGTACTACAATACCAGCCATGTCTATGCCATGCATGTCTGAAGCATTCATACTGCTCTAGGCATTGGCAGAGGTGTCAGTGTATTACTTCTGTCTGTATTTCCTTCTCTGGTTACAGGACCAATGAAAAGAAACTGCTTTTTAAAGAAGAAAATCATCAAATTCTGACACATAAAAAAACCAACTCTAATGCTGAGCTTCACAGAGCTTTAAAATATAACTTTTAATGCATGTGACATCCACAATATACCACAGAATCTTGTAATACTTCTTTATTCACATGGATGCTTAATCTACACTGGGAGAAGTACTCATTTTCAATGAGATACAAAAATCTGTTTTTAAGGCAAAAGACCTGGGAGAAAGGTGTAAGTCCATACTGCATGGACTGCTTTTACTATATATCACTCATTAAAATAATCATTGGACAACAGACATTACCAATTTGATCAACAACAGGGACCAAGGATGCCTCACTTTATAAGGCAGAGAGTCATCTTAAAGCAGTAATTTGAAAAAGTAAAACCAGCTTGATAGTCTTCACTGCCCATTACTGTCAAAACATAGGTTTTTTGCTGAACATTAAGTGTTACCCAGTCAATAAATTATTAGGCAAAGGGTTATTTTAACGGTAAGGGCTGCTAGTTTTTATTTAGTTTTTCTTCAATCTGACAAAAAAGGCTTTTAACTCTGCATACTACACAACAAACTCCCAGTGTGGATCTGTTCTTTCTTTCATGATGATCTGAATAATGTGAAGCTCAGTCAATGATTAATTCTGGATAAAAATGCAGAAAGAAAGGAGAAAACTGTATTTTCATGTACTGCTTGCACCACTAAACTGCTACTGGAAAAATAATCATTTGCTGGTAAAAGTGTAAGAGAACTTAGTAATGTGATTGTAGTAGCCATTTGTGTTTTATTAACCTATTGTTTTATGTGAAGTGTGTGATTTTGATTTATCCTCTCCTAAGGCTTGAAATTAGTTTCCTTAATCCCCGTGTGGTCTTTTAACTGTGGTTGGTATGAATTTGATCCATAACAGATTAGTACATATGCAAAGTATTGTGATACTTCATATGCTTAATAAACTGTATGGCTGTAACTGGTAAGTGCTTACATCTTGTTTAACTGATTGTTACTGACTGCTTATGAAAACATTTCCTGGTACATGTGAGCTTGGAAGAAAATGCAAAGTAATGTGGTACAGTGCTGGCTGATTATTACAATATGCCATTTTTAAAGCTGAATAGGACTGTCAGAATGAGACCTAAAAAAAGAACCAATTTATTGCTGCTCCTTCAAACATTTGCAACAGAGGTAAAGACAAAACCATGAAAGGATGAATATGATACATCTCCAAAATTAAGTTACACCAGTTACACCAGTGAAACAGATATCAGGTGAACTGAGATCCTTACTGGGCCTCTGGTACCTTTACATTAGATCTGCTTATGAGCTTTTTAAAAAAACTGCAAATGCCCCAATCTGCTCACCAATTCCAACAAACAGGTTGAAAACATGGGCTTACACTGGGAGTCAAAACGCATGTTGCTCCAGATTTTGCATTTTAATATATTCTCTGCTTTGAAAATGCATCTCTGTGTCATCAGCATATTTAACCTGCAGACAGAAATGATGGGAAAATACATGGGAAAACCTCAGCCTATTAAGCTGACTTTATTTTGAAGGACTAGGAATTGTGAAGGAAAGAGTATCAAATATAAGCATATGATGGGGTAGCTACAACTTGCATGTATCAGATGCAAGCTGTGACAGATTAACTTGATGCTTTTCTCTGGCAACTGAGTTTTAGTGAAAATAAAAGTAGTGCAATAGACTGAATATTGAACAGAGCTTCAGTAAGGAGTTTGGTGTCATGATGCCTAGCAAATCATCAGTGTAAGTAGAGGAGGACTAGAACCTCAAACAACAGCTGACTGTACACTGAAATAATGTGAAATTAAGTAACATGACATGTAAATTTATGCATTTTATGTCTTGTAACAAAGGTATCTGAGGAGGCTTGCCAAATACAAGCAACTCAGAGGATTCCCTTTTCTAACAAATGAGTAGAAAACTCATTGAATATGCAGGAATATGAATGAAGGCCAAGAAAGAAATGGAAAGTTCTCATGGATTCCTGTTACCTTTAGCATACATATGGTACTCTTATTGTCACACCCATTTCTTCCCTCCTTGCATAGTACTTTCTAATTTAATACACTGAGTTTTATTGATTTCTGATTGTGTCTTCAGCTCCATGGTACCAAACTGAAAAGCGTCTACCCTACAAACCATGTTCTCCTAGTTTGAGAGTGGATTCCTCCCAAGTTTTCCTGGAGTACGAGATTTTGTAAACAATTCTCTATTAATTGTGAAGAAATACTAGCTAATCAGATGTTATGATGTTATACCCTTTTTTTCAGCTACTGACACTCTACAATTTTTTCAAGGTGAAGAATTTTTATAGGAAGTTAAGCCTACTATCAACTGATTTAGTTTTCCTAATCGTGCCTGAGAAGCATCACAAACACACATTTCTCCCAGCCAGGAATCAGAAAAATGCTGAACTCAACCACATTCCTTGCTGAAAATTATCACCTAGAATAGCTCCCTATTTTGATAGCCATGAAGAAGAGTGGAACCACATTAGCAGCAGTGATTTTTTGCCATTAGAGAGACATCTTGTGACTACCAGCAGTTTGCTGGAAGTCCCAGAAGTGGGGAGTGGGGATTTTTTTGAATTCATGGCAGGAGAAGGCAGGAAGGGATTGGTCACTACTGGCTGCTAAGGGCCTGTCTTTCTAGCATAAAATTTTGGTGTAGAGGGTAGCTGCAAGACCTCTACCAAGGTTTCACTCTCTTCTCCTGGGAGGGATTTGACTCTCTTGAACAACAGGAAAGATTTCACATACCCTTTCAACCTGAACTTTTTCTTTCATCCTGCTGTCAACAATCCTTGCCTTGGAATTTTCATGTGCCTTTTCTTTAATTCAAAACGTTAGACCATCATTTACTGTCACATGATTCAGTCATGGAAAAATAAATTCTGGCACTTTTTCATCAATTAAGAAGGCAATACTAAAGTCAAAAACCCTGCACCAATGCAACCTGAAACTGATCAGTTTCATTGTACAGAAGGGAACATCCTACTTGCCTATGAGATAAATTTTCTTATTGATAAGTGTTACCAAAAATATTACAAGGTCAGTAAATGGAATTTGCTTTAAATAATTTTATTTCTCCTTCACTTATACTATCTTCCAACAATGCTGTCAACGTTGTTGAGAGAAAACCACCAGAATTAAAACATCAAAAATTGCACTGCAAATCTAATGCAAGAATGTTGGAAATTTATGGAGAAGGTTCCCAAGATTGCCAATGCTTGTGAAATGTAACACTTCATTCTCAAAATTTTTGAAGGTAATTTTGAAAGTTCTACATAATACTTACAGATGACATGTCAAAGGAATTAGAATTAAGCATGCATAATCTTATTAATGGAGAAAGATTCACAAGCTGTACAGACATAAATTTTGGGCTCTAAAATATGAAAGAGATGTTCAATGGCTTTTACAATCAGAATTAACCAGGGCACATTGAAGATGACTCACAAAATTAATCTTTGCTGCTGCTGCTGCTGCTGCTGAAGATGTTTTTGCTTTTGCTTTTTTTTTTTTTTTTTTCATTTAAAAATTCCTTATTAAATATTTAATGGGGATACTGGCATCCAGGTGATAATTCCCCTAGTAGCCACAAAAGGCTAAGAGAGAGGGTAGATTCACTTAGTTTCTATTAAAATCTTTCTGGTGGATTGGTGGATATAATGAAAGGAAAGGATTCAATTACTTTGACCCAATACAGCCAGGACATTCAGAGATTTCTCTGTGGGTTCCCAAACTTTTCAATAGTGTTGCTATGCTTATAGGAGCACTACTTTCTAGCCCACAGGGCCAAATGATGAAAACACTGCAGGATCTCAGTGACAGGCATCGTTGCAGCAAAGGAATAGGTAAAAAAAGACCCCACAAAAATTAAAGCCATAACATTTTCATTTCTTGGGAAACTGTAAGTCAGATGAGAAGTGAGGTACATTTTTTTTCAGTCTATGCACTCAGGAAATCAGGGGGTTCCGTCAAGATCAAGGTTTTTTTCATGCTAGACATTGTACAGAGATAGATGCAGAAGAAAAAAAGTCTTATTTTACAGGCACAGAACAGAAATAAAACTTAACTTTTCTTAGGTAGCTGGTAGCAGAGTCAGTCTGTATCTAAACCTCACAAATACTGGTTCAAGCCTCACTTGCAAGCTCCTCTCTTTCATGGGAAGAGCCTTTCATTTTGATAGTGCCCTTTTAATTAAATTCCCAGAAATGCATAGATGGAAACAACTGAAAGCTTATGAAATAGCACATTATGCTGATAAAACTCTGAGATAGTTGCTGGTACCTGTCCTACTTGGAAGAAAACAGTAAAATCCATTTGCATTCTCATGAAAATAAGTTTTGGGTCCCAGCACTGCCTCAGAGACAGTCTGAATTCAGACAAATTTCCTGTTTCCTTTGAGCGTTATTTGAGCCAAATATTTTTGTTTTCTTACTGAGCTAAGCTAGCTAATCAGGTTTCCTCATCCTTTTGAGCTTTGTGGTTTCTAATTAGCATTATCCCTGTTCCAAGGGCCATGGAGCTTTGGCTCCTTGGAAGAACTGCATCACTGTGTCCTGAGGTCCTGATGCTGGCAGATGGCAGCCTCCGGTTGCAAGTAGGGGTAGATGGACGTATGTCAGCTTTTTGTTGTTTTCCACCTAACCAATTAGGCAACTGCTTTCACTGTAGCATGGACACTACACAGTTCTTGGCTATGCAACTCTATTTATATTCTCTATTTTGCTTACCAAATGTTTCCTGCTCCTGTACCTGGCAGAGACAAAATACAGGAAGATGGGGGATGAAAGCTGCATAGAAGGAGTAAAGGGTGCTAACAGCTTGTTAAATATTCTAGCAGACCCTCATTCCAAGAATTTCCATGAATTGCATTGTCATCAAAATGCTTAAGGGCACCCTAATGACCACAAAGGATTCAGCTGGACCACCCAGAGCTGCAAATGCTGAAAGAAGCCTCAAGGGCCTCTTGCAGGATTAAAGTTGCTCCCCCTTTAACATCTTGAAAATATTCTGTGAGGGTCTTCTCACCATCATCAAGTAATGAAAACCTTTCTTTGTACTTATCCAATCACTTTAGCATCACTGTGCTGCCTGAAAGGTAGACCAGAAGAAAGTATCCACCTGTAAGACTGACTTGACATAAATGTTAATTCATATCAGTAAGACCATTGGAAAACACATTCTAATGGTTTACATAGCCTGGTGAAATTTAATTAATATGCTACCTGCCTATAGAATCAGCACTGATTTGAGTGTCTTGCACCATGAAGAAACATTCAAAAATATCCTGTCTGTCAGGGACTAACAAAGATGCTTTTGATGTCTCTTCCATTAATCTTGCATTAATAAATCTTTCCATTCAACAGAGTATCCAGTTCTAAACCTTTTACAAATGAAAAGGTCAGGATGCATTTCACAACTTAAACTCAACAGGAGAAAGGAGAAATGACCTCACAAGTAATACATATAGCTAGGCAGGGAGTTTGGGAATTGGCAGTTAGAAATTATGTGTACCTGAATACAACTATAAAAGCATGAAATTACAGTACTTTATAGCCATCAAAATATGTAGCTACACAGATCATACATATAAAACCAGTATTCAATTTGCCATCATAATTCAATTGAGTGAAAGATATTCCTTCCAATACTTCTATGAAAACATAGCTATTTGTCTGGCAGCATGTACCTAAGGTAAACAAGAAGCGGTAATACTTATAAAGAGATACATTATTTTCAAGTTATTGTAAATACACCACTGAAATCTTCTCCTACCACTGGAATAGAATTGAATACAATAAAATTGCTGTGAATTGTCCAATTCTGGAATTGAGACTGTGGGGGATATCAGACATATGGTATATTAATACCCTAGTTTTCATGTGGGTTGTTGCATCTGATTGTCCCTAGTTATGATCTGAAAGACTGCTATCTCTGTATCTCTGCATAGTCAATATGCATCATAGGCTGAAAATGCAGAGCAAAAAGAGGACCATATAGCAGGATCATAGACTGTACAAATGGCAAATATTCTTACTGGTATAGGAAGTTTATAAAATCTTACAGCATTTGGCATGCATTTTATGGACAGAAGCACTTGCTTTGGCCTCTTGAGAGACTGTCCAAGCCTAAGATAGTTTTTTCACCATTTTAAGAGCAAGAACATTTAAGTTTTTGAGATGCTGACATGAAAACAAAAATCTTTATGAAGAAGTGAAGCACCTTCTACATCATTAAAAGGAGAAAATTTGCATTGGTCTCAGTCAATTTTTAGAGACTCAGAGCAGATCATTTCACCACATGGGAGAATATTTGAGTGTGAGAAGACTCCTTCACTGAGAGGAACAAGTTTCAAAGTATAAAAAGCCCATTGGTTTGTCTTATATTCTAAACCCTTTTGTCATCCATTGGCAGTGTATCAGATACATCAGAAATGGAACACAATGTGCACAGAGGCTAATAACATATGATCACAGCGTACACTTAGATGACATTGTTTTTTAGCATTTCCTGTTTCCTCCTCCTATATAATGATGTAAATTCCTGTAAGTAGGTGAAACAGGTTAAACTCTCATTAAAAGCCAATCCAGCCACATGCATAATAGTATTCTTCAATTAAAAGAACAACTTAACAAATTAATAAGCAGGACAAAGCTTCCAAAGCCTAGGTACAATCTTTTAGCACATTTGGGTAGATTATGGCATAATGTACAACTCTTTGGCTTCTCTGAGATATCCACAGTGCCTTGCCAAAACCTTCCCTCCCTGCACCTGGACCCTAGCTCATTGTGTTATAAGGAGGGTTATTTTGGCTTGAAGAGATAAGGACTTTCATGACTTCAAACATGGACACTTGATCAAGTTTTTATCTTCTCACATAATCCTGTCTTTGATGTCACCAGACTGAGGCCTCTCAGAATAGAAAGAAAAAGCTGTGAAAAGAGGCCCATTTAATTTATACATTTAAGTGCTGCTGTTCTAATTCGCCAGAGTAGCATTTTCATTGTTTTCTGCTTTGCATCCTAAAGGCAGGCTTACACGAGGCAATTATGAATGGCTCCTCTGAACAAATAATTGAAATTCACTAGTTGTGGGATATGGTTAAACAATGTCAGGATTGGAGGTGTGAGGTCAAATATATTCCCAGTGGCACCACTGAAGTTACAGGCTACCCTTTTCACTTGTCTCGAAGGATGAGTATTTGTAATACACTTGCTTTAACAGCAACTAATCAGGTAAGCTGCATGAGACAAATAGCAAACATGAACATGTTACTTTGCATTTGTCTTCAAAACTCTTTAAACCTTTAGAAGGTAGTATGGAAGCTTTGCAGTGTGAAGACTCATGAGAATTAAATGGGTAAAGAGACACAATATTTGCAAAATTATCTTCTTGCAACAGCAGCAAGGAGACAGCTATAAAAACAGGGATTGACCCTATGCAAACACCTCTAGGTGGAAAAATTCCACCAGGCTAGCGGTGGAGCAACAGTACTGTAATGAATTATCTTCCCTTTAATGTAGCAATGGAAAAAGAAAAAAAAAAGTTGTTGAAACACCTAACTGAGGGCTTGTGAGACATGATTTCTGTGTAGTTTACCTTGCAAAGCCAGTAATTTATTCTTTCACAAAACAACTTACCCCAACTTATACACAAACAAATTATCCACATTATTTTCTCGTCATTTTGCAATGTAAGGATTTTGTGCCAGAGTCCAGCCAAACATTAGACTCCACATTAACAGCAAAATTCTGTGTTTGTGTGTGCGCATGGAGAATGGAGGTGTGCTGCAGAAACACAAACCATGACATAAAACAGCCTGTCGAGGTGAAAGTAAATAGGTCTTTTTGTTTCATAATGAAAGGGATTCACTAAAAGAAAACAGGAGTATCCAAAAGTAATACATACCTTAGCAATTCAGGGATCTTTATGCTCAGTGATCATTGCCATCAATCAACAACAGAGCTCTTCCACTTTCATCAAAACACAATATACAGGATAAACCTTCCATTTTGTCTGTTGTCTTACCACTGCACGAAATATACTTGGTCTGATGCAAAGTACTGCTAATTTAAGCCATTCAAAATTCCTGAACTCTGCCTTCTACACACCCCACAAATCTTTTTCTTTGCCTTTTGAAAGTATGAACTGCCAAAGTTCAAAGTTCCTCTTCATAACCACAAATCTAAAACTTGTTTCTCTTTAAAATGCAACCTGATACACATCATATTTATAATCTCATAAACCTGAGAGACTTCAAAAAAGTACCCATTATTGGAATTGTTATAATCCTGCTCTTACTACCACTTCTCACCATTCCAGTATCAAAAGTGTTTTTATCATGTGTTTAAATACTATGCAGACTAAGGCTCCACACTGACAGTTAATGAGTTTGAAGCAGAAAACCTCATTTTTTCATACAATTTTTTTCTCTCCAGTGCTTGGCATCTATTTTTTATGACCAGCACAAATAAATGTTATCCATAGGCTCTTTCAATTACACATTATTTCCCCTTTTACAGTCCTTTTTATGACTATTAAAGTTTATTTCAAGAGACAAATTCTCTGTTTCTTTTTCTGCTTTCTAGTGTGAGGTTAACATGAGTTATACCCTAATTTATGTTTATTAGTGGGTTATGGTTCTGACTGCATCCCCATGAGAAACATTACTGCCTTCCACAACTACCTTCCCAATGATCATAAAACAAATATTGCACAATGAAGAAAGCTTAAAAAAACCCCAGAAAACTGTCTAAAATTGAGAAATGGTTGCCTAAATGCAACCTAGATTCTGTGCTGTGTCACTAACTGCAGTCTTTTTACCGCTGTGTCCTTTAGATGTAGAAAAGTTTAGACTGGAGCACTGGCCCATCTGTGCCAGTCTATACCACTGATTCCATGTCTTTTGGAACAGAAGTTTAAAAAAAAATGCAGTAGTCAGAATAAATAAAGCTCTAGGCAAGGAAACGTCATAGCTCTGTTATTGTTCCTACTGACATCAAAAGCAGAAGTCCCACTGACTTCACCATGAGTTGGATCAGTCTCCTGTTTTGGTGAAAAACTTTAGATTTGCCAGTTGTACATGCAGAATTGCTGCTATGTTCTGCATTTCTGGCACAGTCTCAATTGCCTAGGGATCAAGCATATTAAAGTAGATTATTCACTCAGAATAAGGAGTAGAGCTACCCCTTCTTAATAAGTATAGGAAAAGATTAGCATCAGAATTATACTAGTTCATTACACTATCCAACGCCCTGTGAAAATAATATGAATAACATATATAGATATACAGTTTATTTAATTGTAATTTATAATATATGTTATTTCACGAAGGAACTTGATCAAACAACAAAACAAAAAATTCTGTCATACTACAATACCTCTACCGCTAGTGGCTAGGGACCACATCAGAGTGACCCAAAGGCTGGTCTCTGTCACACACAGGGTAGCAGCCCAGGGAAAGGGAATGGGGATGGCAGAAGGCTGCTCAGTTCTTGATTTTTTTCCTCTGAGCAGAGCAGCCTAACTGGGAATCACTAGTGCCTCCATAGGACTGCCTCCTTTCCCACTTAATGGGTAAATCTGTCACTTTTTTTCTTGGCCTCAGCAAGGTCTTCTGTTTCTGTTACATGCCCTGGCTGCTAGGAGATGTTGCTATCAATATGATGGAGTTTGGGAATCTTGCCTAGTGAGGAAAGGGGTTTGGGCTTCAGTCTCTGTGCACATAATAAAAAAGGAGCAGTCCTTAAAGATGGCAAGAGCTAGGACTGAGCACTTTGCCATGTGCTTGCATCTGGCTGGTCTAATTCCTAGCCAACAGAATTACAGCCACCCAGGGAATCTCTTACTGCTCTACGTGGCATGGGATAGCTAATTAACAGCATGCTCCAGGAAGACAGTAGATTTCACTCGCCTTACACAGGAACTGAACCAGGTCTCATGCACAGAGTTGCTGGAAACCAGGACACACATCATCTCCAGCCACAGAATAAAGTAATGGAGTTGTAACATTCAGTCATCCATGGCTATGTCAGGCATCTCGTTGAAGGGACTTTAAAGTATCCCATTCTGAAGCAAGTATTTTCTGTGGGGATGCTGGACACCTAAATCCAAGACTCTGGGTTCTGCTACCTGGCCCAGGCATACACATTCTTTTATGAAACTATTCCTACTTATGTGTATTTAAATAATACTGAAATACTTATACCTTGTTACACTGAACTCCCTGGTCCTTTTCTTTCAGTGTACACAGAAATCAATAAAGAGATGCTAAAATCACAGCAATGCAGAGAAAATCATAATGCCAGTGAATACTGAGCAAACAGGGATCCTATCTGAGTGAGGGCTGAAAAGTTAGGCTGCAGTTATCCAGTCATATTTATCATTCTCAGTTCGTACTATTTATTTATGAGATGAAAAATCACCTACATCCAGTATCAGTATACCAGTGAAGCATACAGGAATCGTCACTTCCCATAGTTCTGCCAATACAATAAATCTTGCCTCCGCAGCTGTAGCTGTGGAGCCTCCCTTTAGATTCAGTTATCTCTGTTCTTCTATCCCACAGAAAAGGACTTCCAAATGAAAACACTGTAAACATAAGCAGGTCAGTACTAGGTCGCTGAGGGTAATCTAGACTTTTCAGGGTGTTGATTCATGACCTTTTAAAGCTGTTTATTCCAGGATGAAATACAGTACAAATGGTCGTCAATGAAAGGGAATGCAGAGCTTTACTTAGGTGCTGGCTCATGCTTACCTTGCCCAAATATAAGTGGTTACGGTAAATGTCAGCAAGGGAAAATCTGATCCCAGAAGATTATTTCTTCCTATCTTGTAATAGATGTGTATATTTTTTGAACTGTCCATGACTAACATTAGAGAAGGACTTCTTTTATACAAGCTATTTTAAACCCGAGATCTTACATGAATAAGCAAACAGAAAAAAGCTGTGTGCCCTAATTATTTTTGTTTACCTTTTGAAAATACTTCTTAGCACAATGTTTTTCATATTTCCATGAAAGCAGAGTGGTGATGGTGTGATTAGATAGTTAAGTTACTTTGTCATTAAAATTATTCCAGCAATAGGATGAATAATGCCAACTGGATACCTGAGACAGCCTTGATCTCAAGAGCCTGTTATCCACAGACAGAGATCGGAAGAGGAATAATAATAGACAAATTGCATACCATTTATATAAATAAAACAGTATTTATACAATTATAAACCTAAAATTTATTAAAAATTGCTATAAATCAAATAGCCAAAGGGCGTTTTAGAGGTAATGTGAATGCAGATAAAGTAGAGTTATGGGTTGTGACAAGGAGCTTGAATCATGCATACAGGGAGGTAGACACTTTTATGACTAGGAAAAATTCTTATATCAAAATGTTATCAAGAGTGGAAGCAAATGGGAATAATATAGGAAAAGAGTAAGCAAAGGGAGGTTTGAGATTTGATATACGGCAGAGCCCAGAGGGCTGTGACCAGCGGCGCAGCCCAGCTGGGGGCCCGCAGCCAGCGCTGTGCCCCGGGGCTCAGCACCGGGTCCCGTCCTGCTCAGCCCACCCCCCAGCGCCCTGGGTGAAGGGGCAGAGCGTGCCCGCAGCGAGTTTGCTGGTGGTACAGCGCTGGGAGGGCGGCTGATACCCCGGGGGCTGCGCTGCCGTTCGGCGGGGCCCGGGCAGGCTGGGCAGTGGGGCAGGGGGGGCGTCATGAAGCTCAGCAAAGGCAGGGGTAGGGTCCTGCGCCGGGGGGGAGCGACCCCACGCACCAGCACGGGCTGGGGCTGACCTGCTGGCAGGCAGCTCTGCGGGGAAGGGCCTGGGAGGCCTGGAGGACACCGAGTGGCCCGTGGGCCAGCAGTGTGCCCTGGTGGGCAAGAAGGCCGCTGCCAGCGTGGGCTGCATCAGGAGGAGCGTGGCCAGCGGGTGCGGGGGGTGTCCTGCCCCTCTGCTCTGCCCTGGTGAGGCCGCACCTGGAGTGCTGTGCCCAGCGCTGGGCTCCCCAGTTCAGGAGAGACAGGGAGCGACTGGAGAGGGGCCAGCGGGGGGCTGCCAAGGGGGTGAGGGGGCTGGAGCATCTCCCTCATGAGGGAAGGCCGAGAGAGATGGGCCGGTGCAGCCTGGAGAAGGCTGAGAGGGGATCTTGTCAAGGCATACAAATATCTTGAGGGTGAGTGCCAGGAGGATGGGGCCAGGCTCTTTTCACTGGTGCCCAGCAACAGGACAAGGGGCAATGGGCACAAACTGCAACACAAAGAGTTCCGTCTGAATATGAGAAGAACTTGTTTACCCTTGAGGTCAACAAGAGCCCTGGGACAGGCTGCCCAGAGAGGCTGTGCAGTCTCCTTCTCTGGAGACATTCAAAACTTGCCTGGACATGGCTCTCTGCAACCCGCTCCAGGTGAACCTGCTTCAGCAGGGGGTTGGACAGGATGATGTCCAGAGGCACTTTCCACCATTCTGTGATTCTGTGAGTGGAAAGTAAGCACAGAGAAATTTAAGATGAAATTTTAAACTTTAAGCAGAGGTTAGCAACAATGTTGTGCAGAAACCAAAGAAAGGTAAAGTAGGAGGATGATCTTCTGATAATCAATATGAATGAGAAGAAAGAGAGACAGCTGTAGAAAGAGCGTACGTCGGAAATACCGAGGGAGAGTGACAAGACTTAGATATGACCCAGAAATTAGTTACAAAGTCACCAATACAGCAAAGAAATTGTTGCTCAACCCATGCTGTCCCCACGGGATTCACTGCCTTGACAGTCACAGGAGTACAGTCAAGCCTCCAGCAGACTTAATTAGTATCCAGTTTAAGTAAGACAACATCATAAATGTGATAGAGGGTGGTTTTCAAAAGGGCAGACTCATGAAGTCAGTAGTGGAGACTGCTGAAAGACATAACTTTTAAGTACCTCACATGCTCTTAAACATATGACCCCAAATACCTATGGGAAATCATAACTAAAATGAGGTCTTTCAAATCTTTCAGTCACACAGGCTATTTATTTTGATTTCACACACTTACACATTGATGAGGTACACTTGTGTCTGGTTATACTAGGGATCTGGAGTGAAATGAGGTGGTCTGCAAATGGTCAGGAAAATTGCAATTCTTCACTTTTATGGAAAAAAAATCACAAGAAAGAATGAATGATCTGCAGAATTTCACAGGATTTTGGGCTTCCCCCCTTACCTGACTCACACAGTTGGTTCAAGTTGAACTGAACTCACAATATTTTGGTGTTGAAGAACGCATCACAGAAACCATGAAGAACAGCATAAACAGTTGTGACTGAAGAAGAGTCTCCTGACGTAGGTAAATTTAGGAAAAGTATTTTTCATTAGATAAGTCAAGTCCCTTATCTTAAATACCAGCATCAAAAGGTCATTCTGGTTAAAGAGAATGATGAGATAGTATCCATTCGTTATTTTCATTTTGGTAACAATTTAAGAGTGATTCGACGTTACAGAAAAATGAAGTTGCCGATTTCACTTCCCCTTAGAGTTATAGCCTGGCTCTTTCAACAGGTTTATTAGACTGTATTTTTATATTTGTATTACTGTTGGCTTACACTAATACATGAGATAATTAGATGGAAATTTTTTATTTCAGTGTTTCCAAATGATCCCATATGTTCTCAGCTGGCTCAAATTTCAACAGAATTTTCCCCAAGTATCTCAGATCTGAGGAACTCTTAGTGAATGGCTATCAATGATGAAGCTGGCTTAGTGGTTTTGTCCAGTGTCATCTGAGAGGCTCCAGAAAAAAGAACAGGATGAAATTCAATCCTCTACCCTGGAAATTGCCTTTCCTCACTTAGCAACCACCTCTTCTCGCCCTGAAGATCTGCCTAACTCCTGCCTAACTTCTGCAGCTACTGAGGATGAGGTTTAACAAGCTCAAGATGTTACAGTACAACCCTGATTAATTTATGGGACATGCTACTAGTGCAGTGGATGAAAATAAATACATTTTTAAAAGTATGCTATCATGTGGCAACATGGCCATTTTTTCAGTAACTTTAATCAAGAATCACCTCTACTTCAACATAGACATAAGCCATCATATTTTGCCCTGGTCGCTTTCTTAGAAATGGCAAAATAATTTCCTTTGAAAATCTGAAAGACAAAACGAAGTTTTGCGTGAGCGCTGAAAATGCTATAGCAGCGGTTCTACAGATTTGTACCCTGTATTCCCTAAAGACCAGCACTTCCCTATCTTCACTTAGTTTTGCATTCAGCCACCAACCTTCATGAATGTCGAAGAAATTTCATACTTTTGAGACCTACTATTCTCTGGAAAGGTGGAGGCTTTGCTGAAATTAGCTAAGGTACTAAAAAAAGGGTGGAGGAATTACAGATGGAGAGGCTGACTACATAAATATTTTAGTTATTTTGTTGAGAAAATAAGAGAATAAAACCATAGTATTAATGCAACCTGTACAACGCAGCCAAAGACAGTCTACAGACTACTTAGGACTGAACTATTAGTGTTGACAAGACTTAACTGATTCAGTATAGGGTCAAATACTGGGAATTATGGGCCATTGAGGACTGGCAGGCCCTCTGAAACACAGACTAATAAAACATACTCCCCATATACCAATTCATGGACATACACACAGGAAGAAACATACAACCAACCAACTAAACCTTGATTACAGCAGAAGTTCAGTTTACACTGATGTTCATGAGAGCTTTGGCTAAATAAAATTTGGGTTAAATTATACAGTCTCGTGAGTCTTACAGTAAATCTTAGAGACTATGACAGTCATTCTCCTTATTCAAATTGCCATACAATAGTGGTAATTACATTTGAAAAAGGGTAATAAAGCTGTTGAGATATTTCATCTTGAACATAGGACCCTACTCCTAAGAACAAAAGGTTTTATAACATCCCATGAATAAAAGTGTTTTTTTAAAAAATATTGTAAGATTGATTTTAGCTCTTGTAAAAACTGATAAATATGAATGTGAAGATGAATAAAATATAAGGTCATCAGCAACTAACCCTATTTTAAGAACTTTGATCATGTAATAGGGTTTGCATTTGTTTCTCAGATATGAATGGAGATGGAATTCAAGATAAGATATTAATCATAATTAAATTGACTATGACAGGTCTATGCTGACAAATTCTTAACAACCACAAAGAATGCTTAGCCATAATGAACTGCTTCATTCATTAATTTCCTCATTAAGAAGGCCTCCATTTAATAAGTTCAGCAAAAAGTTGATAAAATATTGTATTTGTATTCTCTTTTTTATCGATTTCCACTTTGGTGGTATATTATTTGGAAAATGAAATAAATCATTTAAAACATATAATTGCTTGTATATATTCATATAGTAATTCCCTAAGCGATTATGTGTTTATAAGTTGGCAGTGTGCATATTAATTTGTCATACCTACCAATCTCATGTTCATTTATTTGCTACTAGCCATTGAGAAGCAGATTAAAAAGGACATGCTGCCCCTTCTTTGAAAGTTTTATTAAGGCCAAGAAGGCCAATCAGTATATTCCGATTGAATCCTGCTGGTTGCCAGGACTTGAAAATTACCAATTACAGTTCTAAGTGACTTAATATGTTTGTATGCATGATTATTTATGACTACATGTTAAGTGCCGCATAAAGTAACACATTCTCATTTCAATATTTAAATGTATTAATTGTTCAGTATGTACAGGTTCATATGAACTTGTTGAATACCATTGATATACGGAAATGTGTGTCATAGTGGTAAAACCTGGTGATGGCTTTGTGCAGAACAAACAAAAAACTAACTGTAAATACTTCTTGCTCCATAGTCTTCTCTTCCTTTCTTCTCACCACCAAACCAGACCTTCACAAACACCTCTATCACCACTGTGCAGAGAGGTTAGTGGCTAAGTTTCCATTTTTCCAAAAAAATAGTACCATATATAAACACACTGCACCTAAGCAAGAAAAAAAGCATATTGTTCCTGCCTATCCCAGAAACACGCAGTATCACAGAATTGTTGGGCCAGGAAAGGACTTCTTGATATCATCTTGTGCAACCCTCTGCTCAAGTAGGTTCACCTAAAGCAGGTTGCACAGGACTACGTTCAGCTGGGTTTTGAGTATCTTCACAGAAGAAAACTCCACAAACTCTCAGGGCAACCTCTGCCAGTGTTTCACCACCACCCCAGCATAAAAATGTTTTCTTGTGTTCAGATGAAATGTCATGTTTTTTAATTTGTGCCCATTGCCTCTTGTCCTGTCAGTGAGAACAGTCTGGCTCCCTCTTCTTCATTCCTTCCTCAACAGGTATCTACACGCATGGATAAGATCTCTCTGAGCTTTCTCCTCTCCAGGCTAGACAGTCCTAGATTTCTCAGCATCTTCTCATATGGAAGATGCTCCAGTCCCTCTATCACCTTTGTGGCCCTACACTGGACTTGCTCCGGTATGTCCATATCTTTCCTTTACTGGGGAGCCCAGCACTGCACCCAGCACTCCAGATGTATCTCACCAGTGCTGAGTAGAGAGGAAGGGTCACCTCACCCAATCTGTTGGCAGCACTCTGCCTGTTGCAGCTCTGGAGGCTGTTGGCTCATGTTCAGCTGAGAGTCCACTAGGACCCTCAGGTCCTTTTTGGCAAAGATGCTTTCCAGCTGAGCAGCTCCCAGCATGCACTGATCCATGGGGTTGTTCCTCCCAAAGGGCAAATTTTTGCTTTACCCCTTTTTGCACTTCCTGAGATTGTTCCCATCCTGTTTCTCCACCATGTCAAGGTCCCTCTGGTGTATCTGCTATTCCTCCCAGTTTTGTGTCTGCAAACTTGCTGAGGGTATGCTCTGCCTCAGTGTCCAGGTCATTGGTGACATGCCAAACAGTACTCGCTGCAGTATGGTCTACTGAGGTAAACAGGCCTGGCTGTTCGCTCAGTTTTCAATCCATCTTATGAGGATGCTACAAGAAAGAGAGTCACATGCCTTACTGAAGGTGAGGTAACCAACATTCATTGCTCTCCCCCTGTCCACCAAGGTGTTTACCTCATTGTAGAAGGCTCTCAGGTTTCACTGGAAGTGATAAGGTATCCAAAAGATTTAGTAACCCTCTGCTGCTTTTTGCACTAGCAGCAGCAAAATACCTGATAGCAGGAAAACAGTGGTATTGTGATCCTTGCATGTCCTTTGTTTACAGTTCCTGTGTCTGGGCCTAGGGAAGAAGAACCCAAGATTAAACTTTAAAACTGTGTAATTTAAATGATGCTGTTAAAAGGTAAGATGTCCTACAACAAATCTCCGTAAATCTAAAATCCTAGAGCTAACCCTGTATATTCATAGGAATGCGATTGTAGCATAAGCGAAGAAAATTTATCTCCTGGACCCACTCAAGACCTTCAAGACCAGCTCTCTTGCTGATGAACCATTAACTAGTAAAAAGCCTAACTCACTGCTGGGAAAGAAGCTTTCCTGGGAAATGAAGAGGAAGGTGGTGTACACCCAGGAGCTGTCCGAGAGTGGAAAATGCTACAAAGCAGTGGATATTAAGTAGTTTATGGAGTTAAAAGAAAAATATAGGGAACTGATGTTTGAATATGAAATGCCTTTCTGAGTATTACTTACACTGTGAAGAGTGAAGTAAAGGACCCTCTGCCCCAGCACAGCCTCTGAGGAATGGACCTTAAGGCAGGCAGTGCCACTAATACCTTACAACATTCAAGCACAGGAACACCTGTTAATTCTGTATGAAAGTCCTTATGAGCTGTATTAAGCAACTCTTTACAACTTCCTGTATTTCTTTATCAGAATAGTAGGTGTAGACATGAAACAAATAACAATAACTGTTTATAAAGTAATGTTTTTCTATTAAAAGTGGAGCAAGCCTCAAAAAAACACCTTTGCAGAAGTTAGTGGATTTGTTGCCCTGAAGATAAATGGCCAGACTTAATTGCTTGTACAAGAACAGATTTGACTGAGATTCCCACTCAAAATCTGTTTAAATTACTTTTCCATACCTGAAAGAAGAGTTTTGCAAACTCATTCTACACCTTCAACACACAACAACTCACAGCTGCTCCAGATAAACAAGAACATTGTCCTGCAGTTATAAATAAAAACACACTGATTATAAATGTTTCAGGTATTTTCTCTACATTGGGGGCAACTGCCAAAAAGATGTTAGGATAATAAATCTACTGAATAAACATATTCTCTTGGTACTCAGCAGGGACCCGCTTGGGATCATTTATCTCCAGTTCATTATCTTGTCTGCATTATTCAGCAGCCTGGTTCACGCTCAATGGGGTTCAAACAACTTTTAACAGCCAAAGTCTTCTTCAGTTTTGACTTACTCTCTCACTTTGTAATAAAATATTGAAAGTTGCTCAAATTGCTATGGTGAATTAATGTCATTAACGCAATAGCTCAGTGTTCCTTATTTATATGATACTGTGAATGTTCAACTTGGAGTTAGCCAATATACAAGACAAGCTTCCATTTAAGCATCATTACATTCACTTTCATAGGTGAATAACAGTTGTTAATTCAGAAGGTGTGTGATGCATCCTTGAGATATATATATACTTGTGAAATTATTATTCTTGTCTTAAAATAATAAAATAGATAATATTTTTTACGAAGATATATTTTATGTAGAAAGATGAAAAAAATATCATGTTAAAATAAAACTCTGAACAAGTAAAATTTTATTTGCATATTTTTCTAATATATTGAGATGTAAGAGTACTTACAAATCCACAGAATTATGTGTCAGATCATGTATTCCTGAAACACGGTAAGGACACATTTCAGTCTAAGGGTGTCAAAGCATCTGTAATACCGTGTATTGGGTTTGTGTGGCAAGGTTTTGGTAGGGGTGGGGGGTTGCAAGGGTGCCTTCTGTCAGAAGATGCCAGAAGCTTCCCCCATGTCCAACAGAGCCAGTGACAGCTGGCTCCAAGAGGGACCCACTGCCGGTCAAGACTGAGCCCATCAGTGACAGTGGTATCAGAGTTGTGAGAACATATTTAAGAAGGGGGGCAAAACCTGCACAACAGCAGCAAAAAGAGAGGTGTGAGAACCTGTGAAAGAAGCAACTCTGCAGACACCGAGGTCAGTGAAGAAGGAGGGGGAGGAGGGGCTCCAGGTGCCAGAGCAGATCCCCCTGCAGCCCGTGGTGCAGCCCACGGCGAGGCAGGCTGTGCCCCTGCAGCACGTGGAGGTCCATGGTGGAGCAGATCCCCACCTGCAGCCCATGCAGGTCCCCACGCCAGAGCAGGTGGGTGCCCAAAGGAGGCTGTGACCCTGGGGACGGCCCAGGCTGGAGCAGCTCCTGGCAGGGCCTGTGGCCCCATGTGGAGAGGAGCCCGCGCTGGAGCAGGTTTGCTGGCCGGGCTTGTGACCCCACGGGGGACCCACGCTGGAGCAGGCTGGGCCTGAAGGACAGCACCCGTGGAAATGACATATGCTGGAGCATTGCATGAAGAACCGCAGCCCATAGGAAGGACCCATTTGTATTGGGTCTGGCTGAGAAGGAGTTAATATTCCCCCCAGCAGCCCTCACAGTGCTGTGCTTTGTGTCGGTATCTGGAAAGGTGTTTTAGCACACCAGTGCTATGGCTACAGCTGTGCAGTGCTTGCATCAGGGCTGTCTCTCCAATGTTGTCACCCTCTACCCAGTAGCCTGGGGTGGGCAAGATCTTGGGAGGGGACAGCCAGGACAGCTGACCCAAAGCGACCAGAGGGATATTCCATACCATATGATGTCTGCTCAGCAATAAAAGCTAAGAGAAAGGAGGAGGAGAGAGGGAGCATTTATTATTATGAAGTTTGTTTTCTGCAGCAACCGCTATGTCTACTGAAGCTCAACTTCCCAGGAAGGGTCTGGACATCACCTGCTGATGGGAAGTAGAGAGTAAATATTTTGTTTTCTTTTGCTTCTGTGTGCAGCTTTTGCTTTTTGCTTTATTGCTTTATATTGCTTTATATTGATCCACAAGTTTTCTTCTGTCTTATTTTCTCCCCTCCCTGTTCTGCTGAGGGGAGGAGTGAGAGTGGCTTGGTGGGCACCTGGTGTTCAGCCAAGGTCGACCCACCACACCCATGTTGGAGAAATTAATGGAGGACTATGTCCCGTGGCAGGAACTCCACACTGGAGCAGGGGAAGAGAGTGAGGAGGAAGGAGCAGCAGAGACAACATGTGATGAACTGATGGCAATCCCCATTCCCTGTCCCCCTCTGCTGCTGGGCAAGGAGGAGATAAAGAAGTTGGGAGCGAAGTTGAGCCTGGGAAGAAGGAATGGTTGGGGGAAGGTCTTTTTAAGATTTGGTTTATTTCTCATTACCCTATTCTGACGTTTGGTTGGCAATAAATTGAATCAAAGTCCCCAAGCTGAGTCTGTTCTGCTCATGGCTGTAATTGGTGAGTGATCTCCCTGTACTTACCTCCACCCATGACCCTTTCATCGTATTTTTCTTCCACTTCTTCCAGCTGAGAAGGGGAAGTGAGAGGGTGGGCACATGGTGGCTAGCCCAGGTCAAGGCTTCTTGAACAATTGTAGGCTCATATTGTCAATTTCAGCATTAATTTACATAATGGATATGCTTGCTAAATGAACTCTTGCCATGGGAAGGAGGTAGGGTATTGTCATTATGTTCAGGCTAGAAGATACAGTATGTGTTTTGAATTTATGAAAAAAAGGTTTTCTAGGGAAAAACGGATTTAATGAAAACTGATTTCCAAATAAATCAATTTAGAAGGCATTTCTCAACATGCAATTCCAGGATTTTCAGAGGTTTTTTTGGCTGGAGATGCAACACAATACATTCTTCAGCTAGAATGAAGACAGAGAAAACTCATACTAAAATAATTTTGAAGTAAATACACAACATTCCATGCATTTAGCAGTGCAAAGTTATGGGATGGGGTGTGTGTGTGTGTGTGTGTGAGTGTCCTGGTTTCAGCTGAGATAGACTTAATTTTCTTCTTAGTAGCTGGTGCAGTGCTGTGTTTTAGATTTGGTGTGAGAACAACGTTGATGGCACACTGACATTTTTAGTTGTTGCTGGGTGATGTTTACACTAAGTCAGGGATTTTTCTGTTTCTTGGGCCCTGCCAGCCAGAGGGCTGGAGGGGCACAGGAAATTGGGAGGGGACACAGCCAGGACAAGTGACCCAAAGTAGCCAGAGAGGTATTCCATACCATGTGATGTCATGCAACGGAGCCCGGCTTCCCTGGGGGTGGCTGAGCACCTGCCTGCCCATGGGAAGTGGTGAATGAATTCCTTGCTTTGCTTTGCTTGTTGCACAGCTTTTGCTTTACCTATTAAACTGTTCTTATCTCAACCCTTGAGTTTTACATTCTTTTCCGATCCTTCTCCCCCTCCCTCTGGGTAAGGGGGAGCGAGCAAGTGGCTGCGTGGGGCTTGGTTGCTGGCTGGGGTTAAAACACGACAGTGAGAAAAGTACAAATTGAAGTTTCTTTTTAATCTGTGTATTTGTCACAGATCTTAAGACAGGCAAGATTTGTGTCAGACAATTATCATATCCAGATGTTCTACCTATTGCCAGAACAAGCTATAATTTGACTCCTGGTGAAATGATTTCGTAGGTAACTAAAAGCAGTAGAGACTACATAAACCCTGGAAGCCAAATAGCCGTATTTAAATAGATGTCACACAGAAGACCGTATACCGATGCAAAATAAACATCCTTTTTCTCTTCTCTCAGATTAAATTATACAGTAACACAGGAAGCTGAAACTCTGGAGAACTGAAGGGGTAATAAATACCTTTATATATCCATGTTGAATTTAGTACAGGCTTACCATTGCATACTAACTTGTAAAGTTTCACTGCTGGGGAAGAATACATTCTGCAGTCTAAAGGCCATGCCAGTGAATGTATTTCAGCACAAATTGGTGCAAAGTTGGTTAGCTGGAGGTTGTAATTGAGTACAAACAAAACAAAAGTTCTTTTGTAAGCAAAGTGATTGCAGAAGCTGCCAAGAATGCATGCAAACACAGAATGGGGACAAAAAATTACACAGAAGAGCTAATAAAAGTAGCTGGGGGCTTAGCAAATTCCAATTATTTAATCCTATCCATTTTTTACAATTAAAGAACCACCGAACTTCTTGCAAGTGCTGGGATAACAGTACTGACAAGCCTGAAAAAAAAAGTTGGACCTTCCACTTCTGTTTCCTTTCTGAAAATACATGGAAATTAAGAAAATAAAATAGTCAAAAGAATTTTGCTTTGAAAAACAAGAAGAGTCATAACATTGATTTTAACTCTGTCTCACATCTATCTGCAGATCAGTTACTGCCATTTGTAAGCTCTGCACTGGTTGTATCCACCTCCCTGGAAGGAGACTCTCACACCAAAGCTGCAGATAAATTAATAGACTTATAGAGGAGAACTCCACTCATGCTTTTGAACACTTGAATATTTAATAGCGTACCAAAAGGAAAGAGCCCCAACAAGATAAATGAAGAAAAATACTTGAAGAAGAGACACAGAAAGGAGAGGCAAAAGGCAGAAATCCTGGCAGCCTGTAGCTGAGGTGAGGACATGAATTTTGGTACATTAAGTGTAATTGTCTTCTGGCTTACAGCAGAGCTTTGTTAAATTGTGGGCAACAGAAATGTATTTGAAATTAAAAATGTATGTTATTAAAGAGCTAACAAAAATAAGGCCAGGCTTTAAAACTCATTTGGGCTGCAAACTTGAGATTTTCTCTTGTACTTGGTATGCTGGGAAAAAAAGCAGAAGCTAAATAATGTGAATATATGTATAATAGTACTGTTTCTTAGAGTGTACCGCCTCACTGAGATAAATCTGGTATCCAGAAAATATAGAAGACTTCTAATATTGGCCAAAGGGGCTCTCTAAGCTTTTGGCACTTCTACAGGCTATGTGAAGACAATAATATTTTATACTCCTTTCTAATAGTTCCCCTAGAGATGATAAATATACTTCAATGTGACTGACATACATTTAAGTGAACACCAGCAACTTAAAACATTTTAAAAAATCGTTTTCAAATGTATTGTTTTCTTAAGCTGTGGTAAAACCAGTTTACTGTGTAGACAGAACAATTCAGAGCTGTGGTGCATTGGTTTATATCATTATACCCCTATCAATTAAGCAATCCAGCAAGAAATTGTGATATTACAACAGTGAATCACTCTCAAGAGACTTTACATTCCACTGTGTACTAAGAAATTTCAATGGGATTAGGAAAGACTATGTAAGAGAGTACTAATGGTCATGATAGATAAGGTAAACCAAAAACAGAAGAGAGAAAAACTATGAAACATGACTAGACATGAGAATTCATCATTCATATAGTCAAGAAACCAATCCAGCTGTTCTCATGCTTCACTGATTTGCCTTTATTATGTGGGGTTATTTTTGTTGTTGTTGTTAGAGGCAATATGCCTTCAAAATCAAGGTCTAATTTTTATTTGTTAATTTATATAATTTTGTGGAGTTGCTCATCCTCAGAAACAAATACCACGGCACTAGTGTAGCTGTGCCAGCAGATGAATAATACATGTTCTTTTGTCAAAGGCTGGTAAAGAGGGAGACTATATCAGCTGTAAAGAGACAAATGCAATCACACAAACAGTTATCAGCTTTATGAACTGAGGATTCTTGCCACTACTTGACATTCATTCTCAATTACCAATCTCTTGTTTCTCCTGTTGATTGAACAGCACTACAAAATACCTCAAGTAAATGAGTGGATTTGGTGAACTGATCATGGTGTAAATAGCACATTTCACTCTTCAAAGAAGTTGAGTTAGCCAACAAAGCACTAAATGTTAATTTATATTTGACCATAACCTCAGACATTTGAAAATGCATCTTTCAGATGTTTAGTTTGGAAGAAAGCACTCACTGTTTTGCTGCAATAATGAATAACATTGTAATTAATCTGGAAAGAGGATATTAACTTATGGCTGTCTGCAGTAGCAGATGACTTAAAATGCTAATTGTCCACTTTCACATTTATTGGAGTAATGACTCCAGGTAGACTTGTTTGGAGAATAAGTTACACCATGTATAAAATGTTGTGGAAGAACAACATGTTCTTGGACCTGCATATTTATTTGGAGTAATGGATTTATTTTAGAATCACTGTTATAGCCTATTTATATTAGGCAACTAGTGAAGTTTCTCATGGAATTCACCAATCACTTGATGAACCAGAGCATCAGTAGATCAAACCAGTAAACTGATCTAGAAGAAAAAAATATGTAATTACTTCCTGTCTAAATTCTGATTTGTATCTAACTTGTGTCTAAACCAGAAAGGTGGTTAGAATCTTGCAGGATTGAATGAAAAAGCTGTGGGACCCTCCTGAACTTAATATAATTTTGGGAGTCATAGAATCATAGAAAGTTTGGGTTGGAAGGGACCTTAAAGATCATCTAGTTCAAATCCCCTGCCATGGATCCTACACGTGGGTCCCTGCACACCTTCCAGTATACAAGGTCACTCAAAAATCATACCCAGTTTTCAGTAGTATTCAATGATCAGTAGAGAGATAGTTATAAAAATTCATTTTCTTTGCTGTTCAATCTTACAGTATTGATGGGCAATACTTTCATTTAAGACACATATCTGCATTTTTGAAAGCAGTGATTTTGTATTCTGTTCTTCTGCTAGCTGGATCCATTCAGATCCCTGAACGATATTCTTATCAACATTCCCATGACCAGTGCTACACAGATTTCTTCTTACACAAAACGGTCCAACAAATCTAGTCTTTTTTTCTTTTGATTCCTGTAAATTTATTCCAGTCACTTACTTCACTTTGTAGTTCACAAGTTTTGTCTACTTTTTTTCACTAGTCTACTACTGGATAGAGGAAAAAAATAAAAAGCTTCACAGTTGTTCTATTAGAAGGTAGTGAATCTGATTCCTAAACAAGCTGTTGCAATACAAAAAAACCATCAGTTCTTTATCAGTTCAGCTGTTGTATTCTTCTTTCATTTCCTTCCCTCACTGTATGACTGTGGGACTATCAGCAGCTACAGATAAGCAAGTCAAATGTTATGATTTAATAGGAAAAGAATATGAGACAACATCATTATGTCACTTAATAAATGTAAATACAGTACTGTATAAAACCCATGGCTCACCTGTATCTTGAACAGATAAACTGGAAAACCAAAATCAAGACAACAAGGATAATCAAAGTTATGGGATGATTTGTCTGAGGAGAAACTAAATAATTTAAGATCCTTCAGGTTTAAAAATGCCCAGCTGAGGCAAAATATGCAACAGGCTTTTAAAATCATGAGTGAATTCAGGTCACTTTTGATACATCAAAATAGCTACACCACAATTCTTTACATTTGGACTCTTTGAAGGATGCCGATATCACAAAACTATTATTTAATGATGTGTGAGATTTATTATATTTCTCCCAGCTCCTCTCTGACCCACTGTAATCTATATCAACTAGGGAGCACTTTTTCTCTCTTAACTTGAACAAGATCTTCTGAGGTATCTACTTAAAGCTAGCTTTAGTGTGTGGCTCAGTGTGTGATTTCCAGAAAGGATTTTAAATTATTCCAATCTGTTGCTGTGGGCAAGCGTGCTATTCTAATGAAAAAGTGTATAGTCCAGTCTGTTTTTACTCCTGTCTTTCCATAAATTGACATTACATACGATACCCAAATTAAAATCTAGAAGCCTAATATTAAACCTCCTGCACCAATACTTGCTGGTTCATTGCTAAAGTCCCAAGCTGGGTCCCAAAGCACCCTGCAGAACTAGAAGCAGGCTGATACACTGAGAATTAGACCTCAGTTTTAAGTGTTCCCACCAACCCCCACCGAAGCACTACCCTCATTATGAATTACCTTGGAATCAACACATAAGGTAACTTCCATAATTTCAGCTGTTGATAAGCCTATTCAGAAACGGCATCTATCTTCTAAACACATGCTGCAGAAAGCTTCAGAGATGGCAGTATGCAGAAAAAACCATCATTATACAGGTGGTTTTGTATCATCAGGGAATGTATTAGACAGATCGTTGCATTATTTGTTTGGCATATGCACAGTAACAGCCCCTCACAGCATTAGTCTTTTCAAATGGATAAATCTGTTTGAAATGGATTAGCCCTCTTACTTCCCCGTGCAAGAATAATGGTACTGATGCAAATGTAAATCAAGTCTTTTCTGTTACACATCACTTTCAAAGCAAATGCTTGCATTACAAAGGATACTGATTTGCTCTGAAGGTGTGAAGTAGTTTAGTGGTACTAAATTCTAGTCAACACTTGCTGCCATCTTCTGGTTTTATAAAAATCCACAAACGTATTTTAAAAGACTTCTAACAAAAATACTTTGTTGGGACAGATACAAAATGAAATACCACACTTTAAAAAATCTACTATCCAATTTCACAGCAATGTTCGTATCTCACAGGTGTAAGTCTACAAAGAGCACACAAAAAGTATTGTATTTTGACAACATAAAAAAAGAAATTAGGGCAAAATATTAATGATGTAATTATGTTTTATAGAGACTATAAATAAAATTTTTTATTATTGGTAAGTTACCGGTGACAGACATGTTTTACTATATAATGTCTGATACATACGTATAATCTTACTGATGCATTATGTGCTGTATTTTTAGGCTGTATAGAAATTTTACATTTATATAAAACCCAGACGCTTCAACAAAAAAAGGGAAGATTAAAATAGGTTTGGGGCTTAAGCAAGCCCTTTTGATACGGTGAACATATTATGATTATGCTTTTGGACACTGAAAGTCAACCTTAATGTAGTACTAGGAGAAGTGGAATGGGAAATCAGGAGAATTCACAAGGCACAGATCAACCGGAGTACAGCAGAGGTATAAAATGGGAGACAAGGCCCTAAATTCTGAGATTCAGAACACCAAAAGTAAGTACTAAAGAATGGCACAAGGGCTTGCAAGCTAGCTCCAAATAAACTAGTTCTTGAATAGGAGTAGAATGTGTGCATAAATCTACAAAATGCCACAGAAATTCACAAAATTATGTTATGCAGTTGTCCAAGTCTTTAAAACTCTATGACTTCCCTGCTGTGATGCAAGAAACTCCCTAAAGTAGAAGTGGTTTAAATGCATTTCACTGTGAAGGCTCTGAAACATGGGAGGCAGCCTGCCTTGCCTGCTGCCTAGAGCAAGCTGCCTACCTTTGGCCAACCAACTTAAATGGTAAAACCCCAATGTGCATTTAATGGCCTAGTACTTCAGTTCAATTGCTGATCACCCCTAGCTTATTGCTACACTTCCCCAAGTAACTTATGTCCAGCTTGTGGCTGTGTCTTGAGAAGGAGGACTTCCAACAGGGCACATAGGGGCATTAGGGCACATAGATGAAGACTTAAAGTTGAGTTGAGCAACTTCAGGTACCTATGATAGACTAAACTTTAGTTTTAAGACTTACTCTTCCAGCTACAGAGGCTTGTCCAGTGGAAGTAAAACAGAAGAAAGAAAATTTCACAAGCAGATGACCATTGTTTGAGTTCTAGTCCTCGTAGCACATTATTCTTTCCTCACTGAAAAAACCTACTTGGGTTCAGGGTTCTGTAGATAAATAAGCTCAATTCAGTACAGGAAAAATAAGTAAAGAAATTGCTAGACAGAATTCTACATCATAGTATCAGGCAGAAACCAACAAGCAGTCTAGAAACATCTGTCATGAATCATTAGCCTGTTCTTTGACCAGTTTAAACAGAACTCTTTGAAAACTTAAACCAGAATAAACAGATAATAGAGTTTTCCACTATTTAAAGTCTGAAAGTTCTTGATAAATTCTCTTGCAAGAGAATATTTAGGTCCCTAGTTGACCATGTCATGAAATACTGTCACAATATTAGAAATGAGGGTTAGACATGTAAAATAATAAAAATAATTGTTGTTCAATACGTGGAAAAGTTAAAGAGGTGATTCAAAGATGTACACACATGTTGATGAATCTACTGTGATTATTGATCAACCAAATGAAACAGTACACTTATATTTGTCACAGAATCATCTGCTGCATTCAGGACTACATGGTATTAGAAAGTATTTAAGAATTATCTAAACAGTCACCAATGTTTTATTCATCATTTCATAAGAAAAAAAATATTTCATCATCCTGAGCTTTCACTTTGATACCTAAAATGTTTAATGGCACAAATAAAGAGGAAAGTCATGCTAATGATACTAAATGACTTGCTATAATAACATAGAAAATGCACTGTACATAAAGCAAAGGACAACCTTAAACTGGCTAACACCAGCTTAGGCATTGCTTTGCAGGGGACAAGTAGTTGTGGCTACAGTATCAAGTAGTAACGGACAAAGCTCAAACAATATGTACATGCAAAATTTATGCTTTGAAGATGGGTGTGTGTCTGCTTTTCCATGTTTATTCACTACATTTCCCACATGGCGCTTCTATTTCTCATTGTTGATGACTTCAGTCATCTGAAGGTATTTAGGTAACTCCTAAATAGCTACCTGCCACAAGTTACCAGCTGCTTTTGCGTAAGTTTGCATTATAGTGCTTTTCTCATATAATTAGAAAAGTAATCACGGACTTATATTAGACTACCTGGGCTAGGTTTTTCAAATTAATTGAGCTCTAGTGCCATATGAATTGTAACTACTGTGGCCCATCACTCCCCTAACTGGAGCATGAGTAACCATACAGCCTCTTCGTATGAAAAAGCTCATACAGGGGAACTATTGGATTCAGATTTGCCATTTGAGCCATGGAGTCCAAATATCTTCATTTACAACTGCAGAGTGAGCAACAGTGCAGAAAGCTCAGGAGGTGAGACATAGCAATGGTGGCTCCAGTCTCTCTGGACTGAGCAGAGATGGGCAAGCTGACACCCCATTGCCGCAGGGGTAGTCACAGCCCACATACAAATGTTACTTTAAAGAACTGTTTTGCCAGGGCCTGTCTACAGGGCCTGTCCACAGATTACCATATCAACAGTTTTTTAAAAGGGTACATGTAGTATTAATCTCGAGTACTTCTATAAATTACTTTTAGCATCTACATTGGCTTCCTTACCCTGTGGACAGAGATAAAACATGCAAGAATGTCTTTGGCAACAAGTTCTACCTTCTCTTCTTGGCCTTTTATGTATAGTACCTAAGGATATTAACAATATGGGAAGATCACAGAGTCTTGCTCTACGTACTTTCATACACAGATGATTGCTGTGGTGCTGAGGGTGCTTTCCAAAGGCCAATTCCACCTGAAATGCAACTACCTTTGTGTTGTGAGAATTTGCGTTTGCCCTGTGTACTTAAAAGAGGCACAAAATAACTTAAAAGTATTGATGTTAATTGTAATTTTTTGTTGAATCTATGTTACCATAAAATGCGTGAGCCCATCAACGCCATACTATGCTGAGAAATCCGGGTATACCCACCAGATGGTGCTGTCTCCATGGTTTATCAAAGACGGTTCTCCAACTTTTAACTGCATGTCCTTACTATTAGTAGCTGAGTTGCTTATTCACTCTGACTCCGGCAATCTCATGAGAAAAAACACCAAGCCAAGTTCAGTATGCAGAGGTTCCATTATAGTTAAAGCTTCCCACTAGCATTTGAGCTTTAGCACTCTCTTTTTTAAAATTATTCCATATGGAGTCCTGCCTTTTAAGGTCTTTTTTTTGGTTTTAATACATTCCTACCGGCTGACCCATGACACACTAAAATTTTAAAAGTATGGATACTGCAAAACAGTCCCAGCAATGCACACTTCATGAGAAGGAGTAATATTTCTGGTTTGGTGTGCTGTTTTTTGCTGGGATAGAGCTATGTTTTTCATAGCAGCTGATAGGGAGCTACACTTCGTTCTGAGAACAGTGTTGATAATACAGAGATTTTTTGTTACTGCTGAGCAGGGCTTACACAGCACCTGGGCCCTTTTGCTTCCCACCCCACCCCATCAGCAAGCAAGCTAGGGGTGCATGAGTAGCAGGGGGACACAGCTGACCCCAACTGACCAAAGGGATATTCCATACCATATGGTGTCATGCTCAGAATACAAAGCTGGGGAAAGAAGAAGGAAGGTGGGGGACATGTTTGGACTGATGGCGTTTTGTCTTCCCAAGTAACTTTTACATGCATGTTAAAGCCCTGATTTCCTGGAGATGGCTGAACAGCTGCCTGCCGATGGGAAGTGGTGAACAAATTCCTTGCTTCTCTGCTTGTGTGTGCAGCTTTTGCTTCACTTATTACACTGTCTTTATCTCAATCCATGAGTTTTCTCACTTTTACTCTTCTGATTCTCCTCCCATTCCATGGTGGGGCTCAGTTGCTGGCTGGGGTTAAACCACAACACATGAGCAACTGACATAGTTGAAAAAATACTTAGCCACACACTGACCCTCAGATATGACACAACACATTTCATTTTCTCCCTTGTTTCCCTTCCTACTTTTTCCCACACAAAAAACCCTCTAGACATATGTTTAGCAGACTAAAAAATCTTATAGGTTAAAACGAGTGTACAAACTGTCACCTGATTACTATTACTCGTAACATTCAGCATTGCATCAGTACAGCTGCAATAGCACAACCATATTAATCTGACAGGCTCAGCAGAACAACAAAAGTGTGAAGGCAGCATAGAAGTGCAGGCTCTCCTGAAGACTAGTGCTTAGTGTTTAATTAAAACACAAATAGTATGTTCAACAATTACACAGCACATATAAATAGAAGGAAGTGTGCAGGATATGGAGCATACTGTGGGTATTTGTCTCTGCAGCACAGTAGGAATGTATGCTGTGGCTGAACAAATGGAGCTGTGCTCCACCTGCAGCGGCTAGGAGTAAAGAAAAAGATGAAGATGGCTTATGAGTTCTGTGAAGTGATTTCTTAAAATTAAGTAAGTTATATCAAGCTGCCATATGTGTCAAAAAGAAGTCTGGGTTATACAAAATGGCAGGTAAAGTACCCTGAGCAGTTCTGTCAATAGCATCTGTATCCTATGACCAATTTCACTAACATTGGTTTCCTTTGTGTAAATGTGCCATCAAATACAGATTACTGGTATTTCTAGCATTCAGAATTGCCCTACCGGGGCCCTGATGCTATTTCTACTTGAAACAGTGGTAACACTTCTGTTTACTTTGCTGATAGGAGTATCACTTACAACGACACTAAATGCTGCTCTTCCAAAAATAGACAGTGAAAACAAATGCTACTGCAAAACCTGGCTGTTTGAGAACCTAACTGTATGTATGTGAGTGTATGCAATGGTCCAGGAGGTGAAACTTTTGAAGTGAGTTGCTAAAGTTGCTGCCTTTTTATTCATGTTTCTTTTTTTCCATTGGAACTCTGAGTAATCCTTTTCCCATATTTTATCTACACTGGAAAAGTAAGTGTCAGGATAGAGCTCCAAAATCCTGTGAGTTATAGTAGAAACACAGTAGGAATAGGGTTGAAATGGGTCTAAGCACTCAAAGGATGAAAGGTTTCAAGTGCTTTAATAGTAAAGCAATTGTCATACTACCTGTGTTCACGCTGAGTGGTCCATTCACTGTTTTCCTTCCTCTGTCAACTCAAAATTTTTATTTTTCTGGTAGTACTTTATCAGATAAAACTTACTATTAACCATGCATTTCTACAGAATATTTGGCTTCAGTGAAATGCTATATGATTGGCCCCAGCAATCAGACTCAGAAACGTAGCAGAGCAATTACTAACGTGGAAAAATTATCTCCCAAATAGTTTAAAATGAAGAGGGGATCCTTTATCTGGGAACCTTTGGAATGGATTAATGGTCTTTCATGATACATATTTTTAAATGGTAAATCATTTAAACCTATTTGTTTGAAAGAATTACTGCTATTATTAAAAAGGTGTCAAAGGTTTTTGTCCATCTGAAATTGTAATCCATAGGTTTTATTGTTTTGGTTTTTTTAATAAATAGCTCTGTGGCTATAGGACCTCTACATACTGTCTCAGTCTCCTTTCAGATCTTTTTCTCTAGGCTTGCTTTCAGTCCAGTGACTTTCTGTAGATTCTTAATTTACAACAAACTCTACACAATTCCCTCAAATGAAAACATCTCTCTTCTCATCATTTTTTAAACCTGTCTGCTATATGTCTGCTCTGAGAAGCACAGGTAAACTACAAAAGTCATGAATACTGCTTGAGCTAGACATTTTTTTCCAAATAGTAGGGTAGGTATGATATTTGTATGAAAATATTTAAATTCAAGCCATTTCAATATAATATAACTTGTCTCAAGTGAAGAAAGGTTTTTAACTTTTTTGACATAGTAGACATTAAGAATCAGAGAAATAAGAGGCATTTTACTCTCAACAAATCTTTTAAAAACACCACAAGATCCCATAATGCAGGATGTAAGCAAACATTTGCAAACTGGCTAGCATATAACACATCTCCAACTGTGTGTTTATCTACTTCTCATGCCACTATCAATACAAAAGACGTACTACATGTGTATAGCTAATAAACCCCCCTGTAACTGCAAGAAATATATGAGGGTTTAATCTTAAAACCCTGGTCCAAAATAAAGCTGTCCCTGGCCTACTGGAAACATATGTGATCTACTTTACTTCTCATTTTGCTCAAAGGGAAGACGCTGCCCTTTTAATAAAATTAAAATTTTCCATCGACAATAATTACTCAGCAGTCTACCAGTTTTAATTGAAATCAGGGCTTTATTTGTGATGCCTTATGTTGTCTGACAAGCACTTTCATGAGTCAAGAAAAAGACGAGGACATATAATAAAACATGCCTGGTGTCAGATTTAAATTTATCCTGCCAACAGTGCCACATCAGTATTTCTAGATGGTAAGACATATATGTACTACTTTTTATGTGCAAGCATAGTATTTCCAATTCTATTTTTCTTTTGATGTCATGTTGCTTTTAATTGCTTATGAGTGATTTACCAAATTTAAAATTAAATGCAAATTCTGAAATCTGGTGCAAATTATATGAAGTATAAAGAAAGTACATATAATGTGAAGCATGTACTTCATCAGTTCTTGTAAGCAACTAGAAGATCTGCCAATATGCCAAATATATTGGAAAAACCTGTTTTGTCCTGCTATTTTATATTACAATTCCTTTTAGCATATTTTCTGCTAACCATGCATTATGTGCTGTTTTTTTAAATTCATGCAATCTGCTTCAAATATCCCAACAGAATAACAAATAGAGCTTTTAAATAGTTACTGTTTCTCCTGATTTTCATAACTGTTTCCTTAGATAATTTCAAAACAGGTTCCTATCAGCCCAGATAACCCTTCAAATATTTCTGTTGATTAAAATAAATCATGAAAACACTGCAATAAGCCCATCTGGTAAAAATCAAAGAATTTCAGCTAACAAAGATGGTAGTTCACAAGAAAGGATCTCCGTATTGCCAAGAAATTTCTTGACACTATAGAAGATTACCAGATCTTTATTCCTCCAAAACTATTCAGACCAATGAAAGCTGTAAGAACCTGGCCAATATATCTAACCTCTACAGAAGTAGCCTGTATTCATTAAAAAAAAGAAAAAAAGTCTAATTTTCAAACTCTCACTTCTTGATTCTGAAACAAAAAGCATTATCAATAATGATGATAACAATACTGTTAAATTATCAAACTATGAAAATAAAACCAGAAATATGGAAAGCATCAGTCTAAATGTCAAAGCTTATACTGAATTGTATCAATGAAGTGCACAGTAATTGTCAAAATATGGTATTTTTAAATTCCTGGCACATCTGCATACAGGAAATAAACCTTTATTTTGCATACATTTTAGAATTGCTGTAAATACACAAAAAGTAGAAACTTCGAAGCAAATCTATGTGAAACCCATTTTAAACAACCATTTGCAGACACTACCACAAAGTTCATGCAAAACCTGTAACAACTTCAATATATGCTTAGAAGAAAGTACTGCCCATTATGACAGAAAAAAGTCACACTGTTCTCCATTTATGAAGAACCTCACTGGTTCAATTTATTAATCACAACACCTTTCTGGGTAGTACTTCCAAAACAACATCCCCAAAGACTTTGCAACACAAATCTATGTCTTCTACAGAAAAATGCTTGCCTTGAGACAGCAATCCTGAGTATCTGATAAAATCTACATGTACATGCCCTATGGTGCTTTCTCCTCCTGCATTATCTCTCAATTTCATCCAGTATAATAAAGTACTGCAAAAAGAGAATACAATGCAGCTTGAAAAATCAGGCCTGCTGAGGCTAGCGACTGAACATAATTCAGGTAATGCAAATGTTAGGATGCATGTCATTGTAGTTGAGGACATTTATGATGAGTCATTTAAAGTAATTAAATGTTAATTGTGGTGTAGTCATGTCCCTAGTCCCAGGGAAATTCCAAGAGCAGTGAAGCGCAGTTATTAAAACCAGCAAAATTCTTGATTTTAATGAGGATTTTTTTTCATGGGATGATGAAAAGGAGCTAAAGTTTTGTTATTTAAAATTAAAGTTCTTAATAACTACCATAAAAATTGACACAGTCTCATGCAAAATAGTTGTGTCCTAGGAATTAAATGAGTCTCAGTGGTTTAACTAATGCATCTAGTACAGCTTCTTTGTCACAGTGACATTACAAGACAAGGATTGCAAGTTAGCTGCAATAGGGTAATATGGTCAGAGATAATAATGCTTAAGGAACTTAAGGACTTCTGATGTTACATTTAAAAATAACATTTGAAATAGGAATAATTACATTCATGTATTATTAGTTCAAATATTGTAGTCATAAATCTGATTTAGAAACATACTTTCATGTTGTATGCAACATAACAACATATATCCACCTGTCAAATGTCTGATAGTACAGGAAATGGCTGTAGGTGAAGCAGAAAGCACAAGGTACTTGGATTTCTAAGTATAGGAGATCTGCCAGTGCAAACAAATATTGTTCCTACTCTTGCAGCTGAGATGCCTATCCACCTAAAATCCTCTGCACAGGTATTCTCCTACTTGTATGCGCTTACAGTAAAACAGAGACAAAGCATGGATGTAATATACTTGGGGTTAATTAGCATCCTTGGTGTCACAGATGAAGTCATTAATTTCTCTGGTTTTGCCATACCGCATTTCTTAAATTAAGGCAGGAACTTTCTACTTTGTGTTCTATTTCTATTAACCATTCACATACTGGGCCAGACTTCTCTAGTTACTTAGTCACCAAAAAATACATATTTGATCCTTCTGTTGTGAGCAACTGATAATTCCTGCCAGCAGACATCAGCAAAAGAGAGCATTTCACAACTAGCAAGGTAAAAGCCACAGCTTACACTACTGGGATCTGCTGAATAAAACTTGGAAGATCAGACTCTTGGTGAAAGTGTTCAGAAGCCATAATTTCTTTGATGATGACAGGAAGAATATAATTACTCTGTAGTTTTTTCCTGGCACTGCAAGAACTGGCTCTAAAATTAAGCTAAAATGTTTTATTGATAAGCAGACCTTGGAGATTTTATTGCATACCATGATCAGATGGAAAATTCAGGAATGATTTTGCCTCTGATTTTCTAACAGTTTATGCAGTTTAGGTGCAGTACGATGGACTTACTAAGATTACTACAGGTTTCAGCAGTTACTACACTGCTGTGTGTATAATTGTAGTACTTTGGGTCTTACACATATTTCACCTTGTCCTGAGGAAAAGATTGTGAAATAGAGAAAACATCATTTCACCATGATTCAGCTGATTCTGAAGGAGACTCAAAACTATGTGGCTCTGAAAGATTTAGAAATAAGGCATGCTGTAATGTGTGATTATACTGAAGTTATGAATGCATTCTAAAATAGTTCATAAATTATGACATCCCCACCAAATGACAGAATTCTGGTTTACGAGACACACTAAACGAGGTTCATAGTCCATCCCATTTTATTCACTGCCCTTTATGCTTCTTTGAGCCACAGCCATTTTGAAAGCACCATCTATGACATGAAAGAAACAAGGATAGGAATTTTCCTATTTATCAACATGAAAATACATGCAATCATGCCAGTATGCCTAAAGTTATATGACTTCATTAGACTAGACCTTGGAAATCAGAAGTTTCTGAGGAGAATAAAAACAAGCAGAAATATCTTTTATGCTTTTTTCTATGAGCAAATTTACTTCCCTGAACTCCAATATGTAACTGAGAAGGCTGCCTGTGACTGTCCTGTAGCAGAGGACAGTCCCTGTATGTAGGACAAGGCCTCAAGGACAAGAGTCCAAGTACTGGTAGCCTGATGAATAGAGACATGTTAGACTTGTAGGGCACAAGCCCTGGGAGCAAAGGAACAAGCTAACAGCAGACCCCTGAGCCGTCACAGTTGAGGAGGCAACCAGACGGACAGAGAAACAAGTAGCCAGATAAGGGAACGGATGGCGCCAATATGTAATTAAGAAAGCCGCGTAGAAAGAAACTCGCTAACCTTGGAATAAAAATTATTGCTAGGTCAAGATAAACTAGTAAGTACCTATTGTTCTAACAGTGTGCCTTAAATATTAACCAATCAGTGTTTTTTACGCTTAAGATTTAACCAATCAGTGTGTAATATGTAGAAGGTAGAAACATATATAATTGTAAGAAAATCACTAATAGATGGACACTTGCTTGCATCAAGCTGCGTCCCGTCTCTTCATTCGCCGCACCTGTACCCTGAAGATGACCTGCCACCCTCACAGACCTATGAGATGTTGAGTCACTTCAGTAGAAATCTGAGCAGTGTTCACACAGAGGCCAGCAGTAAGCTGACCCGGAATCTTCCTTTGGTGCAGAGAAGACTGTGGCATCCCAAGCTCAGCTTGAAGATCCGCTATGTGCAGGGAGCCCAGAAACCCAGCTGCTAACACTCAGTCAGATGTTAAAGAGTTTTGTTATGGTATACCTTAAAAAAGGTATCAGGACCCTTGATTATAAACTTGGGAAAAGCACAGAGATCACGAGTGGATTTCAATGGGAACTGCAGGAACACACAGATTACTACTAGTTCAAGTGCCAAAATCGACATCAGGGTGGCTGTGACTGTGTCAAGTACGTAGATTGAGTTCTCAAATTTCATGGAAATCCCAGGGAGAAATTTTGGTTCATGTGACTGGACAGATGCTCTGCAGATACTCCATTGTTTGGTGTACCCTGTTCCTTGCTTCTCAGCTACTGCTCCAGCTGGGCTTGAAGTCACACTGCACCTGCTTGTGCTAGTGAGCTGTGTGATAAGAAGAGGGATGAAGGAAAAAGAAGGACTGAACCCCATGCCTGCAGATGTTATGTAAGTCACAAGCAGAAATCATGTCCTTATCCGTGGTCACCTACACTAAGCCTAGCAGTCCATCAACAGTAAGTAGTTCTCAGGTGGAGAGCTTCAAGCCTAGCTAACTGCTGTGGAAGATTCACCTATATTTTGTGCAGTACAAAGATGGAAGAGGACATTTTTTTTTTTTTTGTGGCAAAATGAAAGTTGTATCCTTCTAATCAATACCTATGCTACTTAACATAGGACACTTCTGTTCTCCTGACTTATAAATGCCTTCTGCAGAATACTTGAATATGAATAAGAAGCTTTACCTATAGCCTAAGCAGCTGCAGACTTACAAAAGAAAGTTAATTTGGAAAACTGATGGGTAGAAGAGAATCCTGAGAATGCCTGCTGACAAGGCCTGACTTTGGAAGAGTAAGCAGACAGAAGTAAATGTAAATGGATTTAACAACTAGCTTTTCCACAACTAAATAGGAAAATGCCCTTTCTCGAACACCCTGTCACAGAGGTGCCGCAATTACCGCTGAGGGGCCAGCTGTGCTCGGCGGCGGGTCTGTTGGGGCTGGCTGGACTGGCCATGCCCAGCACAGGGCACCCCGTGTCTCCTCTTGCAGGGGCAGCCCCTCTCTGCCCCTGAACTCACCACACAAACCCAACACTGCAAGCTGCAAAAACCTCAGGGGTTTGCCTACCCATGAAGTATTTTAACTTAATTTCAAACCTAATTGCTGCAGTTCCAGTAGCAAGCTGGATGATAATTATATTCTTCCTGCCATCATCAAAGAAATGCATTTCAGCTGTTTGGCAAAGCAAGCACCCTGTGAGCGCAGGAGGCCTCGGCACTGCCAGTCACTCAGGGCAAATGTGACCCAGATCTTTCAGCTTGATTCAGCAGCTCCTCGAGCCAGAAAACATGACAGCATGAACGCCAAGCTCTTTGGAGAAGTATCTTAAGTTCAACTTGGCTTAGTCACTAAGCTAATAATACCAGTTCTGCCACTTTCAAATAGCTGAGAGGTGTAGTAATTTCTACACTCGCCGAGCCTGGTGAAAACACTTATTCAAAACATCGTTATGTCTACTACGCTTAAAACTCCTCGGACAAGATAACCGCTATCTTAAAAACAAACAAAAGTCCTCTGCCCGTCTGAAAACCTCGTGTTCGCCTCGGAATTCGTACGAGACGGCCCCGGCAACGGTGGGAGGCACGCAAAGAGCCCGCGCCCCTCCCGCCCCGCGTGCGCAGCCGCACCAGGCAGCCACACGGCGCCTGCGCGCAGGGACGCGGCCCATGGCGCATGCGCACAGCGCGGCGTTGGGGGCGCCGCGTTTGGACAGCCGGCGGGAGGAGGGCGGGGCGGAGGCGGCGGGGTGGCCGGGGCCCGCCCCCTCGGGCCGCGCCGCGGGGCGGGGCGCCGCAGCGTGCGTGTGGGGGGCGGGGCGGGGCCGCGGCCAGGCAGGGTCGGAAGACGGAGCCGGGGGCGCGGCGGCGCTGTTACAGCCGCTGTCCCCGCTGCCGGGGCGGCGACGGGGCAGGATGGTGTTTGAGTCGCTGGTCGTGGACGTCCTGAACCGTTTTCTCGGTGACTACGTGGTGAACCTGGACAGCTCCCAGCTGAAGCTGGGCATCTGGGGAGGTACGGGGCTGCCGCGCCGCGGGGGGCCGCGCCGCCCGGCCCAGCCGGTCTGCCTGCCCGCCCGCACGCCGCCCTCAGCACCCCGCGGCGCTTCCCGCCCTGCCGGGCCCGGGGCCGCCCTGCGGCCCGCGCGAAGGGGGCGGCCGGGGCGCTGTCCCTCCGGCCCGGGTCGGGCCGCGCCCGCCGCCGCGCTGGGCTGCCTGCCCGCAGCTCTGCCGCCGCTCCGCCTGCTGGGCAGCCCGGCAGCTTAAAAATAGTCGTGAGGGCGGGAGGGCTGGGGAGGCGGCGTCCGCGGGGGGCGTGGAGCAGCCGGCTGCGGCAGCGGGGGCGGCGGGGCGGGAGGCGTCCGCGGGGCCGGGAGGAGCCGCAAAGCGAGGGACAGATAAAACCCGGCCAGAGTGCTTCAGGTGCGCGAATGCCTGGTGGGGCTTTACGTTTTCTTCTGGAGCTGATGATGCTGTCTTGCCCTGGCTGGGGGCGCCCCTCGGCTGGGCGCTTGCGGGTGTCGGGACCCGCGCGGTCCGTTTGCGGAGGGCTGGGCGGGCCGCGCCGGCGCCTGGCCCGAGGCGGGCGGGCTGGAACCCTACCCCGAAATCGGGAGCGGGGTCTCGATAGCGTTGAAGTTGCCGGCAGTGTGCGGAGGAAGTTAGCAGCCTCCCTGCAAACAGCAGTGACATGCCGTTTCTTTTTCGTAGCCTGGAATAACTTGTCATTTTTAAAGTTAAAGGACGAGGAATAGAAACGGTCTTAGGCGTTTGCAAAGGCTGTGACCAACTGTGCTAGGCGGGGTAGGTAATGGTCAGTGTCAGTTCTGAAGTGTGCTGTGTGAACGTGCCCTGTTGAGATCTCTTTAGTAACGTATGCACAAGAAGGTGGTGACGAAGGTCTCTTTCCGGTATGTCTGGGCAAAGCGAGGCAGCAGCAGAAGAGTAAGACACGTGCAATTAACAGATAGGTGTGCAGTGACAACTCCTGGCTCAGTTTTGCGTATGCATTCCGGATTTCTGCAGCATCAGCAAAAGAAAAAAAGAGATGCAGGTTTTTCTGATGTGTGCATTCGTGTGTCTGCAAGTGTGGTGCAGTCTCGAGGTATTCCCTACCTATAATTCCATTCTTGGGTACTCACATTTATGAATCAGATTTTGGAAGCTTCTCCTGGAGTTTTTTGTTTTGCATCTTGGACGTTTTTCTTTCGTGATTCTGTTTTCTGAAATGGCGTCCTTATTTGATTCATCTCTGCAGTAGTTTTCCTTCAGTTAGACAAGGCGTTTGTAGGATCCTTGCAAAGTTCACTCTCTTGTGTGAAGCCCTAACACTGCAACAGCACGTGTAAGTGCTGAAGAGAAAGAGTAGTCCTTGATCTGTAGAAGGCTCAATATAGCATATTTATTACAGATTTTATGTGTGCAGCTTATGTGAAAAGATTGATTTTAGCGTGTCTGTCAGCAGAAGTATGTCAAACTAATTGTTTGTTTTGTGTCCTTAACAAGTTCTTCAGTTATCATAGTTTCTTCTTTCTGTTCAGGGAAGCCAAGGAAAATATTTAAAGTAAAATAGGGAAAATTCTGTAAATGTTTTGGCCAATGTTTATACATTACAGAAAGGTAAAAACTTGTTTTTTCCAGCTCTGTAGATTGCTGAGGGTTACTCTTGGCAGCTTACGCTTCTGTGAGGCAAAACTCTTACCAGGTTAGGTGCACATTAGAGCTCTCACTTTTAAAAAAAAAAACCTGAATTTTTTTTTACTTCTGAATGACTGAGTACTCAAGTGAGTTGGTTTTTTTTTTTGATGCTGTATGGAACAAGTTATGACCTGATCGTTTATAGCTAGCCTATTTAAATTAAGACTGGTAACCTATTAGTAGATTGTGGATATATGTGTAAAAACTTTGTGTAGTTTCAGCTTCTGTAAATTTGGGAGCTTTGTTAATGACTTTTAATGAACATGGCTAACATTCTCATTATGCAAAACCGAAATGAGAATTCAGCATGCCATTGAAGGTCTCCAGATTCAATCTGTAGTAAAGTTTTGATGATTTGGCTCCAAACAACATACATGAACACAGTAGTAACTGCAAAAATGTGTTAAAATGTTGTTGCCCTGCCTGCCGCTTAAGAAAATCCACAGATTGAAGGGTAAAAATGCAGATTGTCTCAACACTAAAGAAAAATGCGATGGCTGAAAAACATACTCATGGCTGAAAGTTGCAAGAACTGAATGACCTGAAATACAAAAGGCAGTGCATAAAGGAGAATGTAGGACAATCTGTACACGTGAGAAAGGTAATTTGAACATGTAAGACTACTATTGAAATGGCCAGGGCTTAGGAAAGAATGTAACTGGGAAGGAAATTTTATTCCTTTAAAACTCCGTAGTGTAAAGCAGAACAGAAAGCTACTGTGTTAGGCAGCCATCAAGGAAAGATATTGGATGGCTAATGCTAGGAAGAATGGTGTTTTAAATCTCTTCCTGTTCCGGTCTTCACTTTAAAAGATATTTCCAATGAGCTGCGTTAACAAATATGTAAGTACTAGGCTTAGATAAACAGGTAAGAGAAGTATTTAGGTAAGTTAGATGTCTTTGAGTGCTGTAGACCTAACAAAGTTGTATTTCAGTACCTGAAGAAATGCCTGAAGCAATGTGAGGTGTTGACAGTTGTTTCTGAGAAGTGCCACTGAGATTTCCAAACAGTATGAGAGACTGAACAGTTTGACCAGAGTCCATGTGGCAACTATTTTCTTTTGAGTGGGTCTAAATAACTTTTAATTCATTGTCTTGGTCAGACCCTCAGTACAGCCCTTTAAAATACTTAATTCTCTGTTGACTCTGCACATTTACTTGTTAGACAGTCTCAAGCATAACTTATTTAACACAAATTAATTGGCTAGCTGATGTCTCTTACTGGGGCAGCTACATTTGTAGAGATGATACAGGCAGGTAATTGACAAAAGTTTCTCAGCACACAAGCACTTTTAACTTTTTTTTCCATCTAACCTATTTTATAATAGAAGATGACTACTTTTGCATGCCTTGCCTTGTTTAGGTATAGCAGATGCAGCAGCACCCCCACCCCCCCACCCCCCCCCTTAACATATTAGTAATTTGAATTGACTGAGGGGTGAAGTTTCTGCTGCCTGTCATGACCTATTTCACAATAGATGTCAATAGAAGAGGTATTTGGCAGCATCGGATCCTCAGAGACTTACAGTTTGCCTCTAGAAAACATGCTTAAACAGGAGTAATTAACAGCACAAACACAAGTGGGAAATGACTGGCAAAAGCAGCAGTTTCTATAAAAGTGATCAAAGGTGGTCACAAGCTGGCAGTGCTGTTGCTAAAAACCATAAATTCTGTTAAAATATGTAAGGAGGAGTATTGGATACTGGTCAGATACCAGCTGAGATATTTTCATTCATCTCAGCTGCCTTCCCGGTGCCCACCTCCCTTCCCTCCATACTTATTTACAGAGATGTGATTAATACACAGGTTAAATCTGCAGGATTTTTATGTGGTTTAATTTTCTTCCCCCTCTTTAGCTTCTGTTGACATCCTTAACACAATTTCATTTAGGCCTCTTTGGTGAAATGACTTACTGAGTGTTTTCTTACTTTCTAGCTCTCTTCTTGCAAGCTTTCTTGGTAGTAGATACTGGTTCATGCATTCAAATTCATGAAGTGATTTTGAGTATCTAAACCTAAAACTATAAACCTGTTCTAGAATTTTGACAAATGTTTGATTTTGATGAATCATTTACGATGTCCAGAGATCTATAAAACTAAGAATTTGCTTTGTAATATAGCTGAAATAAAACCTAGACTGTGCTATAAGTATTTATAAATGTTCTGGCTTTTATTGTTGTTTTTTGGCTGTTAGCCTGCAAGTTTCAACGTAGATATTTATACAACTCCAGTTACTTGTATATACTATATATAATCATGGTTGCTTAGTTGGGCAATTCTTAACCCATCAGATGGGGTTTTATCTGGATGCATTGCTGTTGTCAAAACAAAACATCCAATTGCCTGCAGCAGTGGGGGAAAACAACAACCCCAAAACCCCAACAGAACCAAACAACCAATTTTTGATGTATTTTGAAATTCTTGCAATTAAAAGCCATCGGCAGTGCTCCAAGATGGTACAATTCAGTAGCTGTGTTATGATCTGTAACAGGCCTTTTGTTCCCTGATTTTTCTGCTTCTGTTTGTAAGGTCTTCCCCCACCCCAGTAGAACAGTCAGGATACAGTGCAATTGCACTTGGAGTGCAAGCGAAGCAGCTGAGTGTGATAGAGACTAAATGTTGGCAATGAAAGAGAATGTTGACATGGTCAGCTACTGCATTTCGAATCTTGAGTGTTAAAATTGGTTGCCAGCTGAGGTGTGGCAACTTTGAACATTCCTGCAAGTAAACAGAACTATTTGCGATCTCTCTCTTGCAGTCTCTCTCAAGTGTAGGAAGAAGAAAGGCTGCATAAATATATAAAACATAAGGGCTTAACATTCACTATGGTCAGACTCTCAGTCAAGGTTTTCGTAAGTAAACTGGTATTTTAGTGAATGTGTTCCAGTAATTTTATGCTAAAATTGAGATAATTGAAGTTTTACTGATTTCTAGCTCTTCTAATGATTTTCACTGAAACCTTTAAACTTACTAATTGTAAAATCATAAGTATAGGAAAAATGTTAAAGAATTTTTTACCCCACTTCCCAATATTTCATGTAGAATTGTCAAAGCCTGCTTGTTTGAAACAGTATCAATCCTGTGTTCATTCTCTGCCACTATGATGTGCTCAGATAAAACGAGCTGTAGGCCTCTATTACAAAATACTGTTTGAAAGTGCTTGAGATAATAATCCGTGCTTACTTCGCAGTACTTTTTCAGAAGCATTACGCTTGCCAAATTATTGCAGTTTAAGTTACTGTGCCTAACCTGAAATGTGGCATGAGCCAAAACCTTGATAAATGAGAGGTAATGTCAATAATGGAAGTAAAGAAACTAAACTCAACTTGAGCTGTTCCATGTGTCATGTAGTCTTAGAGTTTGCCTATGAACGTTTTTACCATTAGTGGTGTCTTGGAGAAGCAAAAGCTTTTTTTTTTGTGTGTGTCACATAATGGAGCTTTTTCTAATGAGTGTTAAAATGGTCTGTGCAGGGTCAGCTTTATCAGGGAAAAAAATCAGAGTAGAATCGAACCCAATGATATATAAAAAAATATCACCTGGTTATTACCTACGAAGACTATGTAGACTAGTTGTAGTTACAGACCACTTCTGGGAATGCTTTCTTTGAACCTTTTTTTTTTTTTTATTTTCCTTTTCTAATGCTCCTGTCAATATGTGTATATTATAAAGCTTAGAATCAGAACGACCAGCTCTCAAAAGGCATCCTTCTGCATGTACTATTTCTCTGGAGAGTCTGGTGGCACATGTCAGATGTGTAGACTTTTACTGGAAACCGATAATAGATCATTATAATGCATAAATTAAATCTTTAAAGACTGTAAGTATTTTGCAAGTACAAGATGGATGGATTAGTTTACCTGATCACTTCTTCCACAGTGGTTCAATAACTTGAGCCAACTGTTTTAATGAATACATTTTTGAGATCAGGGTTCTGTTTCCCAAAATCAGCAGTACTTTGAACAGTAGTCTAATGCCATTAGCACTATCTAGTTGCAAGAATATTTCTTGCAGTTGAAGCTTCTGTCTCCCCATATGTTTGGCCATTTCTAACTTGTGTCCCCAAAAGGAAAACATTACTGGGTCAATCAAATCTTCATTTGCAGTCTCAAGTTGTATTCTTTTCCAGGCCTGTAATCTCCTTCTGGTTTCCTGAATCTCATTTATGTCCCTAATCAGCTATATCAAGTGTCTGTTCTATGTGCATGTATTAACACTACAAGTAATTCAGAGGTAACTGTTGCAGGTGTTCCATCCTTCTAGAATTTGCAGAAGACATTGCTTCAGACGATGTGCATGTTTTTAAGTTATGAGTTTCCTGGCCCCTTCCAGTGTTCCTTTGTGTCTGATGCAAGTGTCTGATGGCAAGTATGCTGTAAAAATGGATCTTGCAATTCAAATTTTCTGTGTTTACAGGGTACTGAATTTATTGTTTTAAGACATTTTAAAATTAGATTTACTGAAATCTTCCTGTGAACTTCTATAAGCCTATAAATATAACTTGCAAATCTTAAGATCTTTTGAAGGCTAAAAATTCACTCAAAATTTAATGTTGCTGGATTTCCAACAAGCACAGGAAGCAGATGGTTGAGGAAAAAGAAGCAAACTTCTAATTTCAGAGTGGCTCCTTACAAAACGTGACAGTAATTTCCAACACTTTGAGGAATCTTAGGTTCTTTTCCATGGACACGCAAGCTCCATGAGAAAAATCTAAGATATAATTTTGTAGCATGAATGAACAATGTGCTCTTAATCATATTTCATGGATATTTGGGGTGTAGGTTTTGGGTATCTTTCACAGCAGAGAGTTGAAGAACCACAGGTCAGGGACCACTTACTCAGACTTCAGGATGTTTAGTGTGCATCACAATTACTTTGCTCATTGTAGTTTTACTTACTGACTACTTTGCTTTTAGGAGCTGTAGCACTGAAGAATCTTGAAATAAAAGAAAATGCACTGGTAAGTTACTGAAAATAAAAATAAAATGCTAGCAGAAATGATTCTTGAATGATGTTTTGGGTTGTACATGATTTTTTTGGTTCTTATTTTAAAATACACTATCATTTAAATGAAAATTTGCTGGTTTTTTCTCTGAACTTGTGTGCTAGTCTAATTAATTTGCGATTAAATTTAAAGGTGAATTTGTATGCTGGTCTTATTTAGTATTTTCTCCTCAAAACCAAAACTCAGCATTACTGAAAGAATATGTTTAGGTCAAAAGCAATACTGAAAGACCTTTGTTTTTTCTATAGCTCATGAAGCTAGAAACTTGCTCTTGGGAATGTATTTAGCCTAGCATGGCTTAACAGTCTAAATCAGTAACCAGATGCTTGCTTATTCCATTATATTGAACGGGGTTTTTTCAGTGGTTGAAAGCTAGATTTGTTGTTAAGGTTATCATTATCTTTTTCCTATATGGGAATATTTCACGAGTTGCTAAAATGAGCTTAAATCTTCTAAAATACTTTCTTTCAGAGTCAGCTGGATGTGCCATTCAAAGTTAAAGCAGGACATATTGGTAAGTTACATTTTATCAGACACCCATGCAGGAGTTAAACATACTGCTTTTCCTTGCAAGTGGCTCTAGGCATCCTGAGCAAGTAATCTTCCTAGTTTCCTTGATTTGCATACTTTGTACAGTCTGAAGTTTGTCTCCTAAAAAAAACCTGTTTGAAGCTCCTTTTCTTGAGTTCAGATGGTAAAGTTAAAATATACTAGAGCATTGTCTAATCACTTCAATGTGAATGAGAAGAGAACCTAACACAACAAAGATGAGCACATGAGCAGGACTGGATCTCATCCCCTGTCTTAGCAAGACTCCATGTTATTTTGCCTTCCACTTCCCTTCCTATCCTGCTTCCCTGTTTTTGTTACTATGAAAAGTTTTTTCATTGCAAGTTGATTGTCTTTTAAGTTAGTGGATTCTTAAAGCAAAGTCTAAAGCCATTATGTTTTGCTTAGATCTACCCTGAAAGTATATATATTTTTCCTGTGAATGACTTAATAGTTTATTAAGACTGGCGCTTCTGTGAAGAATGAGATACACTGTAATCTCAGGATCCTCATGTTCACAAGACATACACACTACTTTTAAGACTGTCTTCCATAGAAGAAGAAAAGTGTGTATTTCAAAAATTCTGGTTTTGTGGGTATTTAGCTGACTGATCACATGTGAGCAGCCCATGCTTTTCTTGTTTATGAGGGTGCTGTAGTGGATTTACAAGGAGGGAGAGGTTGATATTAGGAAGAAGGCATATAATTCAAGGGGGTAAGGAGAAGCCCTGTAGACTTAATAGTTCTGCTTGCCTCATGTTCATTTATGTGCTGTGTGAAACAAACAACCCAAAGAACATGTGCCTCAGATGCACTATTTTTTCTGTTCAGTGTAACAATTGTTGAGAGATTTTGTGGTTGATGTTGATTGTATTTCTGATGTTTGGGGTTTTTTTCTCCCAGTCAGCTATTTAACTGTATACCTCAACCTTTTTCTTTTGTGTTTGTAGGTCAACTTAACCTACAGATTCCATGGCAAAACCTTTATACTCAACCTGTTGAGGCAGTTCTTGATGGAGTTTATTTGCTTATTGTGCCCACAGCCAGTAAGTTAATGTGGAGAAAAAAGTGAATATAGACTGGTGGTATTTCAGAAGTACCCAGAATGGGTTGATACTGTTTTTGGGAGCTTTATTTTTAGTAAATACTCCTAGCATGTACATAGTTAGATGATTGGAATGGGGTGTCTTTCAGCAGTTTACATTTAGTCACCTAATTTTTTTCTGTTCCATAACTATTAACAAAATGTGAAAATTACTGCTTTTGAAACAGCATCTTCCAAAAATGTGTAAGGTTTTTTGTATCATACCTTTTTATATTGTTTATTTAGGCATAAAATATGATTCTGAAAAAGAAGCCAGGCAGCTCTTGGAAGCAAGACAAAGGGAATTGCAAAGAATAGAGGAAGCAAAGCAGAAAATAGCTGACCAAGGTAGGAGTCAGAAAAGCTAATGAAAGTGATGTTACTTATTTTAATCAAGAAAGATGTTGCAATTGTCACTTTAAGTGTTTTAGATTCCTGTTTTCCTCTTGATACTTAAACCTAATAGTTACAGATTTAGCATCAATATTGCAGAGCAGGCATCCTGAAAATAAGAAGGTTCAAGCACTGACATGATCTGATATAAACAAGGCTTTTGAAATATTGCTTGTTTGGGTCATGCGTTGGGGGATGTTGTTTCCTCTTCTTTCATAAGAAGCAATTTAACTTTGTTTCCAGTAGCAAACAATTTTTATGGTTAGACTTTTTAAAAGATCCTGTTTAATATGTTCTTTGATACATGTTAAGTCTTAACATGTTAAATTCAACTTCTGGTACTTTCAAGAAATATGTATTGGCTACCGTGAGTATCAGTAGGTGCAAGTCATACTTCTGAACATCTTGATCCTTAATGAAGCAGTCAATAAAGTTGAAGTCACCTAGTCTAAGTATAGAAATGTTATAGATTATACTGAAAGGACATGTTTTTATAAGACTAGAGTACAATGTAATAGAAAGTTTAAATATCTATAGTACAATCTTCATTATGTTACTGTTTTCTCAAGTATAGTTTTAAAAATACTTCAATGCAAACAAAATATTAAATTATTTTCCTTTAACTTAGATAAAGTAAAAGAAGAGAAACAAGACACTTTTGTAGAAAAACTAGTCACTCAGGTCATCAAAAATCTTCAGGTGAAAATTTCCAACATCCATATTCGCTATGAAGATGATGTAAGTACTTCTGTATATCTCAGCATAACAGATAGTGCACTGTAACATGAAATTAGGAACCTGTCTGATTTCTTTTCTCCTAGTTGCTTTCCATGTCAAGAGATTACTAGTAAAGTTTTGGAAGTTTCATAGTCTTAAAAAAAAGTAAAATAAAAAAAAATAGTAATGAAAATGGGTAAAAATCTTGTATCAAAGCATGAAGATGTTTATAAGCATATGATTGGGTACAAAGAAGATACAGTTGTCAGATCTTTGCTATATATAAATATAATGTTGGCTGTTTACTTTGGAATCTAAATTTAGATCGTAAGATAATCATTTTTTGACATTTCCCCCCTACTCTATCAGATCACAAATCGGAATAACCCCTTGTCATTTGGGATTTCTCTTCAGAATCTAAGTTTGCAGGTAATTTTATTTTTCATTTAAAAAGCAAGTTGATGTATATTGATAGGTTAAGTTATCTTTTTGTGTATTACTGTGCTGTCTGGTAACATGCTGTTTAGTGAGTGTACCTGTAAGTATGAGCAATGCACAATGGTAACTACTTGGTTTATCAAATCCAGCATAAATATTGTGGTGGCATGCCATTGAAGATAAAGTGCTACCATTAAAACAGACCTTCGGAGGAAATTTTTGTTCTTCTGCCTGTTGCACTTCATGGTTGACAGATACTAGGCTATGCTGGATTTGGGCTGTTCAGAATCTATGAATATTTTATGGAAACTGCCATGAGCCCTAAGAAAGGAAGTTTGCACTTGACACTGGGGAGGCAGGAGGAGGACAGGGAAGAGGATGACATCTTGTTTAAAACTAGAGCTCACTTCTTTGATCTGCATGCTCCACTTTAAAGTGCTGATAGTATCATCATAGACTGTATACATCTTTTTTTTTCCTGGAAGAATACCTAGTAGTAGCAATATGCAGATTCTGCTAATTTGCTCTGATTCAGTAGTTTTGTAACTGGTAATTTTATAGACATTTTATAGAAAATATGTATAAGTAAATGTTACTTTTTTCAATGAAATAGCTGTCGTATGAATACTTGTTCCTAGCACACTGAACTGAAAGGTTTTTGCTAGCCCATTCCCCTGAACAATTTTGCTTAGTGAACAGAGGCTTTGGTATTTTTACTGATGCGCTCTTGAAATGGTTATTAGCATTGAAAAAGGTATAATAGCATATGCTGTTTCTGTTGGGCTCAAACTAAAATGCTACTTCCAGAATTATGAAAGAATTCTAGTCTTTTGTTTATCTCTTTCCAAAAAGCCTGCCTAGAAATAATACTGGTGTAAAGGAAAACAGTTTGCAATAGTGAAAACAGAATTTTAAAGAATCTTCTGCTTCTTGTGTGCAGCCTGCCAGTCACTGCGCATGCATGTGTTATTGTTGGGGGGAAGTAGCCTTACTGATTTTCTATGTCATGGCTTAATCATATTAAATCAGAAGGTGGCATCCCAGTATTTTCAGTGGGGTCAATTATGATGCTATTCCTCTCTTTTCCTGTTTTGTTTCAATGATGATAAAATGTTGGTGTATTATAGATACTGGAATGATTTTCTTTATTTCTCATTTCAGACCTCAGATAAGAATTGGAATCCATGTTTACATGATGAAACTGCCAAGTTGTTCTACAAGGTACAGTATACACGATATGCTAAAGAAAGAATTGTTAATAAATTAAGCTGAATTAGAGTTCCTGCCACAAAGTGGGGTCAAGAAAACGTGTAACCATATAGGCTTTAAAATAAAAGGATGTGTAGTCCAAAAAGAACATTCTGAATATTATTCATCCAGACTTTGTGAAATCCAAGTTATTAATCTAAAAGCTGTAGATATAAATATATATGTTCTGTTGCATTTTCAGCTTGTACGACTGGATAACCTTTTTGCTTACTGGAATGTGAAATCAGAGATGTTCTACCATCGTGGTTGTGATGAGTCGTTGGTAAGTTGTAGAAGAATGGCTGCAGAAGCATGGCCTTAGAATCTCTGAAGATCTGCACGGTCCAGGCCTGGTATTAGAATAGGCCTGTAATCAGAATTGCACTGAAGTTGCTGTGCTGAAGATAACAAGAAAGGTAGCCTTGAGCTATTCGTGAATCCTGAGACCAAGTAATTATGTCGTGCCAAGAGGCCGTGGCTGTAACAAGCTACAGCTGCTGGGAAAGCAGGTGCAGGGCCAAGAAGGATAGGGACCTGTATGGGAATATAGGGAGTAACAAACTACAAGGCTGAAGCACAGCAACACAACTAGCTACATGGATAGAATGCTTACTTTAGTCATGATAATTAGGGGTGTGAGAACCGCGCGCATTTAGAGACTACTAACCAATTATATTTCTGCTTTACGAATATGCATGTGTATCGGTTCTATATAAGTAGTGTTAGAAACTAATAAAGTTGAGCAAGATGCATAACTCGTATTGAGTGTCTTCTTGACTCTGGCGAACCCTTCTTCCAACAGTAAGTAAAGCATGAGATAATGTACCTAGTATTCCAGTTAATAGATTGAAGCGTAGAGCATGCTTCACATTCAGTTCTGCTTCCATTTATGTCACTGTCCTGGAGAAATGTCTTGTTACTAACAGCTTTTTTAGGAAAAAAATAGTAAATGTTAAGATTTGTATGGGATGAAAGTAAAATACTTATTTGATAAACTTTAAAGTCCTTTACCAGTTACAAAATTACACACAATATAAAGTCATCTTACTATTCAGTGATTTTTATTAGCTAAAAATAGAAGCCTTATTCTGTTTAAAACATAGATGAATATTTTTAATTTTATTGTATGTCAGAGGGATTATCTGAAACCTGTACTAAAATGCTAACTTTTTAAATATTAGAATTTTAGAATGAAATTTAAATGTGACTTATGTTTAACTCCATTGTGTATATAGGTTAACTTAAAACACGGAGTTGCCAGCCACAATGTGATTCCAGAAGGTTATGATTTTGGTAAGTGGTATTGTATTGGGATTTGTAATATGCATGTATACTTCTAAATTTTAATGCTTCTCAGAGGCTGCTGCTTTGGCTGTTATTCAAAAATCTTAACGAGTGCAGTTTAGTTCTTCTGTAGCAATAACTTCTCTCTCTTGACAGTGAATACTGTACCATATCTGTAGCCTTAAAAAGACTTTCATTAAAAAAAGTCTTGAGTCATGTATCATTCTAATGGAATGTCATACATAAATCTTCATTGTTCACATCAATTGATATAGTTCCTTATTTTAAGAAGTTTAGCAATAGTATGTGCATCCTGTAAGTTTTGTGAATCGGACTGATTTGAGTAATAGCTTGATGTTTTTGATGTCAGCTGCCTTGTGTGAAGTGTATCTTTTTTCATTAGAGGTGGAAACAGTAATCACACAATTTGAAAACACCATTTTGATATTTTTTTTTTTTTAGCATTGCCATATTGCAGGTTTTATTGCTCTGGGTGGTACTTTAGTTTGAAAGTTATATTGGCTCTACTCAGACATGGCGATGGTTTACTTTTCATTGTACAGAAGATACATGAGTTTTATTTCTCATGTGCATTTACTTGGTTGTTTAGTAAATGTTTATAAGGCAGAATGGCCTTTGAAGTGGCTTGTTTTCTAGGAAGCAAGTCCTCAGCTCACTATAGCCAGGTTTACAAAGGGCATTGTTAATTTTATGGATTTTTCTTGCTGCCTTTGCTTGGAAGAGGAAGCTTTTTGTGTCTCTGACTGCCAGAGGACTATTTGATAATTTTTTCTGCTTTCTTATCTTTTTCAGTTGCTAGCTTTAAACTTACTTTCTTGTAAGAGTCAAACATCGTCAGTTGTCTAAGTCTTTACATAGAAGTTAAAAATACTTGTATGCAAAATTGCAGGATTCTGGATTTATACTCTTAAAAAGCAGTACCTTCAGAGATGCAGTGTTTGAAGAATTAAATCATGCTGATATTCTGTGGTAAATGAAAATTTTGGCTTTTTTAGAGCAACTCTTTTTAGATTGAGACATTGATAGAAAGGTAGTAAGCACAAAGTCTGCTTCTGTCATTTGGTCTAAATGCAAACATAATACTTACACATAGGAAGGACAAAAAATGAAATTTAGGAAACTAAATACAGGGAGAAGATGAATATGCTGCCACATAAAATGTGTAGATAAAAGTAAAATAAGGTTCAGAAGAAATACAGGGCTTAAAATGAAATGAAGGTAAATTGATGTAAGCATGGTTTCATCTTGCAAAAATACCCGTTTCCCCTTTATATGAACCTTTTGGTGAATTTAGAATATTTGGTATGTAGATAGTCTATCAGTATGGCTGTTGAAATCAAAGGAATTTTATATGATAAAATACAATATACACAAATTCTTATTGTTGGATCAACTGCTGAAACAGAAGGAAAAACATGGCATTGAATGCCTGGTATTGCCAAGTTGTGGAACTATTAAAACATTTCTGCTCTGAATATTTTTCTTGTGATGTGCTTTGCTTTATGTAGGATCCATATTATTTTTTCCATGCTTACTTGGGCTTGGATTTAGAAATGTGGAATGTTTGGTTTTCTCCACTGTTGTGAGTATAATTCATCAAACAGTGTAAAACGTCAGTAACATTAAACAAAAAAATTCTTATGGAATAAGAATTATAGTGAAATAAGCGCTATGTTTGAAACTGACTTGTCCTAGCCAAAAAAAAAAAATAATCCTAAAGCAGATAGATTTAAATTAGATATAAGGAAGAAATCCTTTACTGTGAGGGTGGTGGGGCACTGGCACAGGTTGCCCAGAGAAGTTGGATGCCCCATCCGTGGAAGTGCTCAAGGCCAGGTTGGATGGGGATTTGAACAACCTGGTCTAATGGAAGGTGTCCCTGCTTGTGGCAGGGTGGCTGGAACTAGATGATCTTTAAGGTCCCTTCCAACCCAAACGATTCTGTGATTCTTTAAAACACCTGCCATGTAATACTGCATACAGAAAAATTTGTGAAAAGGTTCCAGAAATATTTGTTCCACAAATGCTGCCAGGATAAAACTGGAAATGGAGTAGAGATTAGATTATATTTTAAGCTATGTTGATGAAGTCTTTGTGTTTTGAATTCTAACATTTTAAAATGAACCATCTGGATAACAAGAGCTGATAAAATAAAATATTATGTATAATTTATGACAGTCTTAAATTATTTAATTGCACTTCTTGTATAATTTCCTGTTTTTTAGTATTCCGCCCAATTTCAGCTAGAGCCAAACTCCTTATGAATCCTCGATCTGATGTGGACTTTTCATCACCGAAAATGGACTTAGATGTAAATTTACAGGATATAACTGTTGAATTCAATAAGCCACAGGTATAATCTTTTTTTATAAAGTTATATGTAATGTGGTAAAAGAGTTAGTTTGCAAGAATAATAAGAAAAGCAGACTGAAATTTTATAATAAACTTACAGGATCAATTAACTTCTTCATTTTGTTTTTCTTTATAAATTTCTTTTTGAAGAGGAGCTTGATTCACATTGTTATTGGACAATAATGCTCGGTTTGATTTATTTTTTTTTTTTTTTTTTAGTACTTCAGTGTTATGGAGCTTCTTGAGTCTATTGATATGATGACTCGAAATCTGCCATATAGGAAGTACAGACCTGATGTTCCATTGCATAACAATGCAAAGACATGGTAGGCCACCTCAGACTTGGAAAATAATTTGTTAGTTATTAATTTGAAATAATTACTGAAGGATTGTTTCTTACTTAAGGAGGTTAGAACTAACTTTCTTCTGAAACAGTCTTTTTTTATTTTTTTCCCTTAATCTAGGAGTTTTTAATTTTTTAAGCTTAAAACCCCCCATTAGTAGGGACCTCAAACCAGAGGTGAGGACATAATATTTGAAAGCCTGCATTTTGCTGTCTTGAAGACCATTATCAGAAACTTGTCTGATACTATTTTAATATGCTAACTCTGTTTTAGTGAAGGCTACCCCATTATATTAGATACTATTACAGGAACATAGCTATTATAAAAAAATGGGCAAACCTTTTCAATACAGATAGCAGATTTGATTTCTTATGAATGTGTTTTATTATTCACACATATGTATCCATATATTTGTGGGCACTTTCTGTACAAAATTACTTTCTAGTTTTAAGTAGTAGCAACATGTCAACCTTGTATGCAAAAAAATTAAAATCCTTATGTTCCTCTACTGATCAGAAGTGTAATATTAGACAAGGAATCTAATTTTTTCACAACCTGAAGTTGTATTTAGTGGGAGTCTGCATAGCTGTAGTTGTCTTTTCAATATACCAAATGAGATGTAAGCTATACTTAATTTGTCTTTGTTTTTAGGTGGAAGTATGTTATTTATGGCATTCTTGAGGTAAATGTTCAACCTAAGCTCCGAGTGTGGTCATGGGAACATATTCGGTACCATAGGAAACAAGTGAAGAACTATAAAGAGATGTATAAAACAAAGATAACATCAAAAAAACCTAATGAAGAAATCTTAAAGTTGTTGGAGGTTAGCCATTTTCTGTTTGAAGGCTTAAATATTGTTCATTTTGATATTTGCTTAAAAAATGTTTACATGTTCCTAAGTCAGTACTGAGGTTAAAATAATTGATAATGGCCAGACTTGCAACTTCATTAGTATCTTTCTCTGTGAGTATTATTAACAAAGAGACTAGATAATTTTTTTCACCTCGAGCAAATTAACTTGGGTTGCAATGAAAGAGTTGTTTACTGTGATTCCCTGTAAAACTGAGCTGTGAAATCTAATCAAAAGAAATTGTCAAAAAATAATTTCTCATCTCCTTTCTAGGAATTTGAAAAGGCCTTGGATATTTTTAACATCACTCTAGCAAGGCAACAAGCAGAAGTTGAGGTAAAATTTCATCATTTAAGTGACTTGAACTGTAACATGAGGTTGTGGAGATTTTAGGCAGATGCATTTGAATTATAGTGATTGAATTGTGCATCACACAGTCTTTCTGTTTTCCTGGTATTTCATGTTTGTTCTTATAAGGCATTGTTAGTTTCAGCCTTTAATTAAGCAAATATTAAATAGCTTCATATACTGCTTCTTCAGAATAACTGATCTGGGATAAATTTCTTTCCACTTTTGGTGAGAAAGATCTATTGTGGAAAATATGATCAAAGGATAATGGGGTAATCAAGTTGGAAGCAATTATACCCAAAGCTTCAAGCCTCCTCCCTGCCCCCCAGCAGCCTAGACTATTTTTTCCTTTCTTTCCTGATACCCTGTTATGTAGGTTGAACACCTGTATATGTAGTATGCTGACCTGTTACTATTCACAAGTGTCATTTGGAATACAGCAAAAGCAGAGTAAATATAAGTAGATGATCACAATTAGGCAAGGTAATGTAGCAGTTCCACTTAATTTGTTAACCTTGTTTTTCCTAGGTTAGTGTACTGCTTAGTTTTCAGTGCAGTGTCTGACCATCAGTCCAGGAGACTGAAGTGAAATCTGTATAGATTTTCTGAAATCTGGGGTCTTTCTCCATTAATAATCAATGTGACTAAAAGTAAGCAGAATGAGAAGCTAAGAATCTGAAATACTGTATTGATAATTAACGAACATTAATAATTTTTTATGGCAGTGCTTGAATTTTTTTTTTTTTTTTGTGTGGAGTATATTAAGTATGGTACTAATGCAGTCACTGCAGTGACAGATAGGGTGCTTTGAAACCAAAATTCTGAACAGGAATCCATAAATGGGATTTTTCCCTCTAGTTATCTGTATGTGCGCTCACATTTGGATGCTTGTATGATCATTATTCAGACCTCTACATAACCAGAAGACATATTCATGTCCTTCCCTCTCAGTTGTTTGGCTAGGTTGGAGTGCTTTTCATGAGAGTTTTTTTTGTTTTGTTTTGTTTTAGTTCTCATTTAATTTTGGCATGTTTTTGTCTTGTAGCATATAGTTTCTTCTGGGTTTATCTTCTTCCTCCTCCTCCTTTTTGCAAAGTGACAAAGATCCCAGGGAATTTCCTGATTTCCTGTCTAGTCTTATTCTTCTTTTCTCCAGTGTGATCATGCTGCTTACAAAAGTTTATGTCATACTGCATTCCTGACCACTTTCTGGTCCTGAGTTTTAAGATAAATTTCTGTAGTGCTTAGAATTAGGTTGCAAGCAAATGAATTTTAATTTGTTTGGGCTTTAAGCCTTGTATTTGAAGTATTAGAAAAGCATCTTGGAAGATCACCTAGCTAACTCTGAATTTATTTCCAAGTATTGAAAATCAGGTCGCTATGATGCTAAACTGTGTTGTACCTCCATCTATCTGTCACAACTTATCTGTCTTATTGTTATCAGGTCATATCTCTGAAATTGGTCTCAAAGGACTTCTAAGAGGCAAAATCTGCTGCTAGCTTAGTGTCTTGACAGTTACGCTTAAGTCTCCTAGGAATTTAAAGTAGCACCCTTTAGATGTGGGCTGAGTAAAACCAGATAAAGGATCCTACTGTTTGTTAAGGTGTTTTGTTTTTTTAAAAAATACCTTAGAGTTGCATTTCAGGGGCTTGCTTTTCTTTAGATAGACTTTGAAATCAAGCGCCCCAGCACTCAACATTTGTGAAAACAGTACAATCTGATTTTCTGGGAACTTTGTAGCAAGAACTTTATATTCAAAACCTCAGGCCACTTTTTCATCTTTATCACTAGTGCCCTAAGTACCAAATACAAGCCTCAGTGAACCATGCATCAAGTCTCTGTATCAGACAGCTTGAGAAATTTTGTGCTCTCCTTCTAGAGAAGACTTCATAGATGATTAACTGAAACTGGAGTACAGGATGATGCTCTTGATTCTCACTTCTAGTCAAAGCAGTTTACCTTGCTGAGTAATCTTTCCACAGACTATGACTGTATTCAGTATTAAACTATTGTAAATGAAGGACAGGAGAAGCTCAGCAGGATTTCTTCAGGAAATTTCTTTAGTACCCATACTGCATAAATGTTTTCTTCATCCGTGCAGAAGTGCAGATCACCTCCCTTCTGTCTGTAGCCTTTCTTACCTTGGATTCTGGTGCCAGCTGCTGCCTAAGATGTTGAGAATCACAGCTTTAAGCATCACTTTTTTATCTCCATGGCAGTTGTCCTTCAACAACTCCTTGGTGTCCTAGAAACCTCTGATTTCAGAGGTTTAACAGACTTTTTTTCTAAGGCTCTGTCCATTCTTGCCTTGGACCATTTTCTCTCTAACACATACTTGATGACTTGGTGTCCTTTGTAAGAGGACTTTGGAAGCCTTTGTTCAAACTTTTTGAGGCCTTGTGTCGGTTAGCTTACATTTGCATAATTTCTCCTGGGTGAATTCATTGTATCAGTTCAGAAGCCTTTGTTTTTATCCTGCCTTTCATTGGCCTGTAGGTGGATAGAAAGTTCTGATTTATAGGCAGCTGTTTTCCCCAGTTGTGTTGCAGAGAGGTCTTGGGTTTTTTGAATGCTGAGAAGGAAGCCCAGTCTCACTTACTTTGGGTATCAAATTCACTGCAGCATCTCTAAATTCAGGACTTATCTGCATTTCTATCTTTTTTCAGATCACAGTAGTCACAAAGAGAAATAATTAGCACTCCTCTGTCTCTCAGATCACGTGATGTTTGTTTGCCGTTCCTTATGCCAGACTTTCAGTGGTCAAGTCTGGATGTACCTTGCATTTTCTGTGGTTATGCAGTACTGGAATCATCACTGGCATCAGGCAGGACATCCCCTAGTCATTGAAATAATGAATGTGGGAAAAGGAAGGGCTTTTGTACAGTTCTAGCTTATATGTATTAGATCCAGGAGTAGCTTTCTATATTCCTTAGTGTGAATACTCTATTAAAGAGCAATGATTTTTGTATTATTGCTTTGGACATCTATTTTGAAATGAAAAATACAGGGATCACTTAAAATTTGGCCTGTGCTGGCTATTTAATTGCTTACATGTGTATGTTTAATGATTCTTTAGAAGTGCATTGTTGTAATGCAGAGTACTATGTAATATTATGGATTTTTTTTTTTTTGTGATAAGAGCTATAGAGAAAATCTGCTATGTAAGAAACATTGATTTAAAATCAGCTACCTTTTACTTGGCCCTTTTGTTCATAAAGGTGGTTGGGATTTGGTCTTACGCACTGTGTACTTGAAAAAATTATTAGAAGAAAAACTAAAAAATACCATATTGCCTTTTCAGTGGTTGACTAGTGTTTTGGGTTTGCATTTTTTCTTAAGAAAATGAAGAAAGATGCATGAAGAAAATGACTTCTTGGAGTATTTTTTAAATTTCAGGCAACTAAGGCTGGATTAAAAATCTACAGACCAGGTGTAAAACAAGATGATGAAAATTCTGGCGGCTGGTTCAGTTGGATATGGAGTTGGTCAGGTGAAAAAAAGGATGAACAAAAACAGGAAGTAAAGGGTTCAAGTATGTTCTTTTATTGGTATTTTTTCTATTATTAAGAATGACTTACTAGAAAAATAGGTCCCTATCAATGGAACTTGGGACTTGTTCAATATTTGGGCTATCAAATTATTGACGTTTACATTTTCTCTTAGGCTTTTTTCCCTGAATAAGTTGTTTGTTGCATGTTACAGAGGTACCTTACCATTCCTTCTGTAGGTCTTTCTGAACTGTCTTTAATTTGTGCCTTCTCCTGCCACAGTTCCTGTGTTTATGTACATAGTGTACTGTGTGTAGGGATTTGAAGAAAGTGCTGGAAAACAATAGCAGTTAATGGAATGTAAACAATTTTACTTCCATTCCCTTTATAATTTGTCTCTTTCATGCAGTGTATTAGAGTTTGATTCACTGAAGTACAGGCACCTAATAAAGGCTGTGGAACATGGAAAGTAACTCAAAAGACTGCTTCTATTGTTAGCAAGCTAGGAAATACAGTACATCAGAATAAAAGTATAACTGCTTTTTAAGGCATGCTTTAGGAGACTCGGGACTTTGCTTTAAACCTCAGGGTTTTTGCTTTTAGGAGTTCAGGACAATGTTGCCAGTATCTACTGTATGTTATAGAGCTACCAAGCACTGGAAAGCATATAACAGGTGTTTACATTTTTGATACCTATATTGAGTTTAACTTCTTTCAATGTGACAGGTCTTGAGGAGCTAATGACACGTGAAGAGAAGGCTAAACTTTATGCAGCAATTGGATATAGTGAAACAGCTGTGGATCCAACCCTTCCAAAATCAGTAAGTTGTAACTGACTACGATAATGAACAATCGGTAGCTTTATCTACTAATAAAAACATAAAGATGATAGGAAATGGTTTTTAAAATTGCTTGAAGCTCTGTCTTTGTACTTGAATACTATTCTGATGCTTTGTAATTAAGTTCCTGCATGCTGGCTTTGTGAAAAACAGCATCCTTAGATGTAGTTTCAGGAGCATGGTTATAAAACGTTGGATATTCTGAAAAAGTTCAGAATGAAATTTTGCTCTCAAGGTACAATAAAATCATGTAAGTAGTGTATTGTTGTTTAAGTTACAAAATGCTTCATATATTCTCATACAAAGTTGTAGCTTTTTTAAGAAAGTTCACAAAGTGATTTACTGGAAGTGATAGATGAGGTAGGGTAGGTAAGGAAAGGGGTGATTGAAGGACTGTAATGGGGAAGAACAGCTTTTCTGAACCCTCAGAAATAGCCTGGTACATCAACTTTACGTGAGATAGGATGCATGGTGCAGTGAACTGTCTTGCAACAATACATCAGAGGGCCTTTATCTCAAAATGTGGTGTGGAGACATCAGACGTACGTTTGTAAGCATTACTCTAACCCTGCCTTTCCATATAACTATTTGGGAATGACTTTTACAGCAGCTATGGGTATAAGCTACTTAGCACTGAAAAAACAATATCAAACTGCTATGTGTGGTTTTCATCTCTTTGTATTAACATATTTTATAATACACTGTTGTTTTTCCTGCATATCTAGTATGAAGCCATGAAGTTCTCTGTGAAGTTGTTAAGCATGTCTATATCAATAAGAGAAAACAAGCAAACTCCTGAGCTGGTAGAATTTGCATTAAGTGGCTTGAGTACAGTATTTACTCAACGACCAGGTGCCCAGGCAATAAGGTGAACTTTCTCTATCAAACTGTTCTTTGCTCCTTAAAATGTTGATGATGTTTAATAGTCCCTTTAAGGCTCTGTCATGATTTTGACTTCTGTTCTTTACTGTCATTTTTTGTGCAGTTTGGAAGCATAATCATTCTGCAGCTGATTGACAAAGTCAATGGATACTGTTTCCATTATAAAATTCCATCTTCAGAATTTTTTGTGCCAATACCTATTTTCTCCTTTTTTGTTGTTTCAGTTTATCATTATGTACAAGCAATCCAGTTTCTAACTCGTTTCTTGCTTTGAGAAGCAACTGTTACTCCCTTTGAAACTTAATCTGACCGAATTGATCTCATAACCACTGGTGTGGTTATTTAGGCATTTAACATGAATGAAGAATTCTAGTTTTCTGTTGAGCTTTTAGATTTGCAGAAGAAAGCTGTAACTGGTGATTTTGGCTTGGTTTTACGCTCTCACAGTACATGAGGAAAAGCAGCAATATGAAATCCTTTGTTTTTGTTTTACATGTAATGGCTTAGAAGTTCTGGGGGAGGGCAGCCTTCCTGTTTCAAACCTTGCCCCCTCTAATTTGAGACATATTAGTAGAATCTATGTATGACATTAAGGTACAATTGACCTTGCTGAGTTCTATGCATAATTTTTTCTTAAGTTTTGCTTGCAGCCTGTTTGTTACCCTGTGGATCTGAATGGCCCTAATAATGCTGTCGTACTGAGGAAAAGTGAAGAAAGTGTGTGGTGTTTGTTTGTTTTAATTTAAAAAAAATTAATAGTGAAACACTTCCCTTTGAGTGTTGGGAGATAAAGATCTTCAGATGAAAGCTGTTAAGAGGTGCACAGGGTACTGAAAAAAATAAGTCTACACCTCAAAAATGTTTCCTTGGAGTAATGAGGCTAGAAATCTTGTGCTTCTCCTGTGGTGTATCTTTTATTTCTCTGCGGTGGAACCCTTCCCTCTCTGTTCCTCAGTGTAAGCTGTGCCATCTAATTCCTGAGCTCATACTAGAGAATTCTTATTTGCATGTCTCTTCCCTGTCCTGGCATCTATCCTCATGAAAAGTGTATGAAGTGAACAACTGGGACCCCCTTTCTTATTTACTCAAGGGTGGCTAATAAACACCAACGATAATGAAAAGAAATGCAGTTAACGCATGGATATGTGTGATATATCCCTAGGCTAAGCTATTTATGTTTAAGGTAGTGTGAAGATACGTCGTTGTTGTTGGGTTTTTGTTTGGCTTATGATTCTTTCTATTTTGGCTCATTCCTTATATGTTTACCATCTAATTGTACCTACCCAGGTGGGTATTTCATCTGAATATGCTGTTTACCTTTCTTTACAGATTTGAAACAAAAATTGCCTCACTTGAAGTTACAGGCATGTCCCGAGAAAAGTGTACACCCTGTCTCCTCTCTTCTCGAACTGTCTATTCAGACAACAGTACCTCACTCTTAAGTATAATGTTTGAGACTAATCCTTTGGATGAGAAGGCAGATCAGAGGCTTAGAATAGAATCACAGCCATTGGAAATAGTATATGATGCAGTAAGTGAATACTTGGATAAGGTATAAATCTTGAAATATCTTACTTAATAGTAAATTTTCCATGTATTATTTTTGCTTCGTTTGAACAGATGACAATAAATAGCTTAGTGGATTTCTTCAGGCCTCCAAAAGATGTACATTTAGAGCAATTAACATCAGCAACTCTGATGAAGCTTGAAGAGTTTCGTGAAAAAACATCAACGGGTAAGTGCCGCATTCTCTTCTAGCTGCACACTCAGACAAATTTTTAGATTCCAGGAGTATGAAAATACAATCTTTCCGTATTGAGATGCATGGATCTAACTCATAGCTTTCTAATGCAACACCTAAATAAGCTGAATTCTTCAATCTCATTACAGAGCATTTGTTCTAGGTATTGGATAGTTTTGTCTCTATCTTTTTTAACTTCAGCTTCCTTTGTAAAATATGCTCTGCACCCTGAGGTAGTATTTCCATATTTATTTTCTTGTACTTCATGCAGAGTTAAAAACAGCGTATTACTTTCATCATTAAATATCTAAATGGCCCCAATTGTTTCATAGTCTTTAAAAACTGATAGTGGTCCTCTAATGAAACCCCTACATCCTTGCTGGAGTTGTTACTTTTCAGGACTCTAGCTGCCTTTTTTTAGGTGCTTTCCACTTTATTCCTTGGTAAATGTTGATTTTGATTTGGAATGACTCGGATCCAGTCATATCAACTGTATTTATCTATCTTCCAGTTACTCAGAATAAAAGCCATTTCTCTATTTTTCATTTTATCTTAGCTTTTTATGTCTAGAGATCTTATATTTTGACACATTAATTAAAATGGTCAATACTTTTAAAACTAGGATTTGTGGAATTAACTTGTTCCAGTAAGGATATCTGAGGGTTTTTAGATCAGAGGCATGTCCAACGCAGTGTCCTGTCTCTGACTGTGGATGGGAGAGGATACTAAGGGGAGATTTCACATAGAAATCCTTTTTGGAAGGAAAAATGAATGATTTTTTTTTTAACATTTAAATTTGGAACCAATTAATATTGTACACTCAAAAAAATGTGAATACGCAGTAGTAATAAGTGAAAGCAGTTAGAGAAGACTCAAGCATAATAGGTAGTTAATAGATTGCTTTTGGTAAGCTAATATCAGGAATGAAATCAGGCATCAGTTATATTTCTATTCATTAGTTCTTTGACTGAACTGTTAAATTAACGAATAATGTCAGATGAACCAGTAAAAGTTAGGTGGATCAACTTGCATGTCTTTTCTATGAGAAACCTCTCCAGCACTACTAAATGTATGGATACCACAGTTCATTCCTGAGATTAATTGGACAAAAATTTGCTTAGATTTGGTATGCTTGGCTCTCTGCTTACTACCACTGAATACTCTGGTTCTGATCATGATGGATTTTTTTTTCCCCCAGAAATATGAGATTATGCTATGTATCTACTATAATTTAAGCATAGCATTACTTTAGAGGTATATCCAATGATTCTTACCATCACAAGAGTGCTGATTTGGCCATAGTAATCTAAAGGCTTGCTCAACTTGCAAATGAGAAGCTTGGTGAAAATTTCTAAAAAAAAAAAAATAAAAATGCCGTGCATTGCTTGTAAAATCTTGGCTGAGACTTAGAGAATTACCAGGGAAAGATTTGATCTGCAGAATATTGTGTTTGCAGGGGACTATGGCAGTCTCAGAGGTAGAATAAAAAAACCCCAAAACATATCAAAATAATTCATTTAGACTTGAAGTCCTTGGGGAAGAATTCTTAACCTTTTCTTTCAAGCAGCAGAAGGTAGCTGGACAACATTGGGAAACTGTGAACTGCAGAAGGGAAGGAACTTGCTACACCAAAATATTTATGATTTTCAGCACCACTAGAAGACAAGACAAAAGCTTAGTTTCCCAGAGTTTACTTTATGGACTCAGCTGTGTTCCCTTCCCAAATGAAGGGGAAATAAAAGTAGTTTCTTGAATTTTTTACATCACTCAAATACAGTTAGGTATTGGGAACTGAAAAAATGTTAATATGTTTATTAATCCAAGTAATTTTATCTTGCAAATCCTGAAGTGTGATTGCCATCCAGTTCTTCATTGACTAATCTAGCTCTCCTGTGGCAGGGCAAGCTTTAGTAAATGTTGGAATGGTTTTAATTGCTTTCTTAGCAACGTTGAGTGTGTTGCAGTGTCATGTTTTCATCTTTGTAACTCACTATCTCTACTTCTGTGATCATCAGCTTGTTGGACCTGGTAAATATTAAATGGATTGTGGTAGTATCCTAAGGGAGTGTTCAGTGCTAACCCAAAGCAAGCTATTCTTTCCTCTTCAGATAAGCAAAAAAACCCCAGAATTTGATCTCAAATGTTCTGACAGTCTGACTTTCCCACCTAATTGCATGATTTCTAAACAGCATTTTTGAAAGACCTTATATTTGCTGATCTTCAGCACCTGAAGATGGAGATGCTTGACAGCAGAATTAGTGTAAACTTCAGTATCTCAGTAGTAACAACACAAGCAGTTTGGCCGGTGCAGTTGAATACTCCCCATAAGAACTTCCAGGACAACTTGATTTCTGAATCTACAGAGCACAATGAGTTAACTCAGCAGTTGCCAAGTTGTGGGACGCATTCCAGTTCTTCTCATTTCATTTCTGCTCAGTATGAAACTTGTTTGGATTTGCATGTGTCATGTTGCTGTCTCTACTTGTCTGTTAGCATTTTTTCTGTCATCATTTCATCTACTTGGTGCTTCTTTAAAGACTGCCTGTAATGACTGGTTCAGAAATCTGAAGAGCACCTGTAACTGCAATTAAACTTAGTCATCTAGCATTCACAGCTCATTTAAATAATTTAAAGTTAGACTTGAATTTCTTTTTATACCTTCTTTTAATTCCATAACTTCTGTATGGATTACTTTGTTTATATTTATTAAATGTATTATTTTTCAGGTTTGTTGTACGTTATTGAAACCCAGAAAGTTCTTGACCTCAAAATTAACCTCATGGCTTCATACATCATTGTTCCACAAAAGGGATTCTATGACCATACATCAAATTTACTCCTTCTGGATCTTGGTAGTCTTAAGGTATTCATTTACTTAGTGAAGTAACTTACTGAAAATGATGGTTTAGCTTTTATGTGATTTCCAGTTTCTTAATTTGTATTTTGTGGTATGTGTTAAGTACAAGTTCCCCTTGCAGTTTGTATTAGGTATTTATTTTAAATTGCTTTCCAGTCAAGGCAGAAATTACTAAACTCTTCTTAGTAGATTCTTTCACCCCAAAGATTTGTTAGAAATTACTCCTTGCCTGGTACAAAACCACTGTTGATGCTTTAAACTGTTACATGGAAAATGTCTATACATTTTTTACCTTAAAATACAAAACAGTAAACTCTTTACTTATGCGATTTAATGGTCCTCTGATTTTTAGTGTTACTATTCTTTTTATCAGTTAACCTTTTGGTCATTCAGTTAACTTAAAAATGAGAAAATGACACTGTTTCTACATATTCATTGGCAAACTTATTTTTTTCCAGGACAAATGATCTTACGTGAATACGGACAACTTTTTTTTTTTTTTTTTTTTTTACTTACAGTCTGAGTAGGAATAATTCTGCCACTTACTCTCTGTTTAGAGTGCCTTATCTACTCTTGTCATAAGAATTTGTTTCAAAGCCTAAAATACTGGTAAACAAGTAAATTGTCTATGTGTCTGCCACAGACTGACTTTCTGAGCATATGGGTTTCAGTAAAAATCATGGAATAGTTTGGGTTGGAAGGCACCTTTATGATCACCTAATGCATTGCCCCTGCAACGAACATGAACGTCTTCAGTTAGATCAGGCAGCTCAGACCCCTGTCTGATCTGTCCTTGAACGTTTCCAGGGATGGGGCATCTGCCACCCCTCTAGGCAACCTGCTCCACTGTTTCACCACTCTCATTGTAAAAAATTTTTTGCTTATCTGGTTTACATCAGCCCTCTTTTAGTTTAAAACCGTTACCCCTTGTCTGTCACAACAGACCTTGGTAAGAAGTCTCGCTCCATCTTTCTTAGAAGCTGCCTTTATACATTGAAAGGCTGCAGTAAGGTTTCTTCAGGCTGAACAACCCCAACTCCCTCAGCCTTTTTTTTATAGGAGAGGTGTTCCATTCTTCTGATCATTTTTGTGACCCTCCTCTGGACCTGTTGCAACAGGTCCATGTCTTTCCTGGTGAGGGCTCTAGAGGTGGGTGGGGCCTCATGAGGGCAGGGTAGATTTCTCTTGACCTGCTGGCAGCGCTTCTTTTGATGCAGCCCAGGATACGGTTGGCTTTCTGGGCTGTGAGTGCACATCACCAGCTCATGTCCCTCCAGTACCCCCAAGTCCCGCTCTGCAGGACTGCTCTCATCCCCCAGCCTGTATTGGTCATAGAATCATGTAATCATTTGGGTTGAAGAAGACCTTTAAGAGCATCAAGTCTGACTGTTAACCTAGCCCTGCCAAGTCCACCACTAAACCATGTCACTAAGTGCCACATCTACATGCCTCTTAAATACTTCCAGGGATGGTGACTCAATCACTTCCCTGGGCAGCCTGTACCAATGCTTGCCAAACCTTTCAGTGAAAAAAATTTTCCTCATACTGATCTAAACCTCTTCTGGCACCACTTAAGGCCATTTCCTCTTGTCCTGTTGCTTTTACTTGAGGGAGTGTGGGGGGAGACCAACATCCACCTGGCTACAACCTCCTTTCAGGCAGCTGTAGAGAGCAATAAGGTTTCCCCTTGTCTCCTTCCCTCCAGACTGAACAGCCCCAGTTCCCTCAGCCGCTCCCCGTCAGACTTGTGCTCCAGACCCTGCACCAGCCTCGCTGCCCGCTCTGGCCACGCTGCAGCACCTCAGCGTCCCTCTTGCAGCGAGGGGCCCAAACCTGAACACAGCGTTCGAGGTGCGGCCTCACCAGTGCCCAGGACAGGGGGACCATCGCTGCCCTGGTCCTGCTGGCCACACTGTGGCTGGTACCAGCCAGGGTGCTGCTGGCCGCCTTGGCCACCTGGGCACACTGCTGGCTCACGCTCAGCCGGCTGTGGACCAACACCCCCAGGCCCTTTCCCACCAGGCCCTTTCCAGCCGCTCTGCCCCAGCCTGTAGCGCTGCGTGGGGCTGCTGTGACCCAAGGGCAGGACCCGGCACAGAGCCCTGTTGAACTCCATACAGTTGGCTGCGGCCCATCAGTCCAGCCTGCCCAGGTCCCTCTGCAGAGCCTGCCTGCCCTCCAGCAGATCAGCTCTCCCCCCCAGATTGGTGTAATCTGCAAATTTACTGAGGGTACTCAAGATTAAACAGGACTGGCCCCAACATGGCCCCTGGAGAACACCACTTGTGACAAGCCACCATCTGGATGACGCTTGCCACCACTTGCCACCACTCATGGGGCCTGGCCATCCAGCCAGTTTTTTTACCCCGTGAAGACTATCCCATGAGAGCTCAGTGGGCACTTTTGTTGGCTACCTCGGTATCTTTGGGTGGATGCCATCCAGCACCATAGACTTGGTGTGTCTAAGCGGTGTAGGAGGTTGCTGCCTATTTCCCCTTGGATTATGGGGGCTGCATTCTTCTCTCTGTCCCTGTATTCCAGCTCGGGGCTGGGTACCCCGAGAACAACGAGTCTTACTATTAAAGATTGAGATGAAGAAATCATTAAGTACCTCGGCCTTTCCCTCATTCCTTGTCACTGTTTCCCTTGTATCTAATAAATGATGCAGATATTCCTTGGCCCTCCTTTTGTTTCTAATGTATTTATAGAAGCATTTTTTATTGTCTTTTATAGCAGTGACCAGGTAAAGTTCTACTTGGGCTTTGGCCCTTCTAATTTTCTCCCTGCATAATCTGATGACATCTTTGTAGTCCTCCAGAGCTGCTTGTCCCTTCTTCCAAAAGTCATAAACTCTCCATTTTTTTTCCTGAGATCCAGCCAAAGCTCCCTCTTCAGCTGGCCTGGTCTTGTTCCCCAAGGGCTTGTTTTTTGGCACACGGGGACAGCCTGCTCCTGCACCTTTACCTTCTTGAAGAATGTCCAGCCTTCCTGGACCACTTGGACCTTCAGGACTGTGTCCGAGGCTCCTAAGCAGGCCCAAGTCGACGGTCCTGAAGTCAAAGGTAGCAGTTCTGCTGAAGCCCCTTCTTCCCTGAGAAGTGAAAACTTTTTATGATTTCGTGATCACTGTGCCTAAGATGGCCTCCAGCCTCCAGAACAGTCCTCTGTTCACGAACAGCAGGTCCAGTGGGGCACCTTCCTTAGTTAACTTCCTGACACAGTTGGTGAGGGAGCCACCTTATACATAGTCCAGGAACCTCCTAGATTGTTTCCTCTCTGCTGCTGCTGTGTTTTATTTCCAGCAGACATCTGGCAAGCTGAAGTCCCCCATGAGAGGAAGGGCTAGTGACTGTGAGACTTCTGCCAGCTGCTTACAGAGTTTTTTGTCTTCCTCTTCATCCTTGTTGGGTGGTGTATAACAGATCCCCACCATGATACCTGCCTTGTTGGTCTTTGCTCTGATTCTTACCCAGAAACACCCAACCCTGTTGTCACCATCATTAAGCTCTAGACAGTCAAAACGCTGCCTAATGTACTGGGCTACCCACTGCCTCTCCTTCCTTGCCTACCCCTTCTGAAGAGTTTGTAGCCATCCATTGCAGCACTTCAGTTGTGCAAGTCATCCTGCCATGTTTCTGTGATGGCAACTATGTTGTAGTTTCCCTGCTGCACAGTGCTTCCAGTGCCTCCTGTTTGTGGCTCATTCTGTGTGCATTGGTGTAGATGCACTTTAGTTGGGCTGTTGATCCTGCTACCTTTTGGGGACAGAAGTTCTAATTCCTCCAGTTCTGTGTTTGTAAAACATCAATAACCCTTGTCTTTGCAGCTGCGTGGATCTCCATTCCCTGCTTCTCCCGAGATAGTAGGCTGAAGGACCTCACTAGCACATTGTCAAAAAATGGCATGCTGCCCTCAGGCTTATCTCTAGTGAGCCTGATTTTAGCCCTTTCCCTATTTAAATCTAGTTTAAGGCTTTTTCAGTGAGCCTGGCTAACTCCTGTGCAAAGATCTTTTACTCCATTTCAGACAGGTGTACCCTGTCTGTTCCCAGCAGGCCTGGTGTTGTGTAAACCAACCTGTGATCAAAAACCCCAAAATTCTCCTGGTATTGATCTGCTGGGTCTTCCCGTTTCTTTCCTTATCATTCCTTGGAACTGGAATAGAGGAGAAGGCTACTTGGGCTCCTGATCCCTTAACCAGTTGTCCCAAGACCCTGAAGACTGTCTTGATTGCTCTTAGACTTCTTGCAACTTCATTGCTGCTTACCTGAAAAGTCAATAATCAGAGGGCTGTTCCAGGGTAGGAAGCTTTCTCTTCATGTATTTAACCCAGGTCCCAGCAAGGCAACAGGCTTCTGTGTGAGTCTCATCTGCGTATTGGGTCTTCTGCCCTAGGAGACTGCCTTCTGACGGGAACAATAACCTGTGCCTTTTTCTTTATGGTAGCAGTTTTGACACAGGGCACAGGCTGACTTAACCTTGGCAACACCTCCATACTAGATAAACAATCATCCTTGTTATTGTTTGGTTATACTTACAGAGCCTCATACCTGTTATGCAAGGGCACTTGAGAAGGTGGAGTAATCACAGAGGAGATGGACCTGCTGTGCTGGGCAGGAACTTGTCACTGTTGCCTCCTATCCCTTAAGTCACTGTGTTCGGCCAGGCAGAGAGAGGATAGGGAATTCTATGTATCATGCATCCTGTTGGACCTGTCTCAGGGAAGGTAGGGTGCAGTTCCAGTAGTCTTACTTCTGTCTTGCACTCCCTGATACTCCTCAAGCTACTCACCTCCTCCCAGAGCTCTGTTGCTCAGCGGAGGGGTTCCTCTGGCTGGGTGCATCTCCCACAGGTGTGCTCGCTGTTGCTATCCTGTACTGGTGGAAGAGCAAGGCACAGCCTGCGGCCTGGCACGTGAGTGGCAACATGTTCCTGCCAGAGTTCTGTCTGAGCAGAAAATGGAGTTAGTGAGAAACATTGTTGTGTAGATCATAAAAATAATTTGGATTTACAACTGGATCTGTTAACTTCAGTGACTAATTATTTTACCAGCTCTTCTGAATACTGGTCATTTGTAGGCACTTTGTAGAGTTCAGTAATCAATCTGTATGTTGGTTGGGTGCTTGAGACAGCCTTCTAGATCTAATGGAGGAAGGGAAATAGAACAGCCCACTCATCTACTCCACCATTAGTAAATTTTATCTCAGAATAAGACATAGAAGAATGTTTCAGAATTGAACTCCAGTAGATATTTCTGAGATTTTTCTTTCTGCGATGGACAAGTAATTTTCATAGTGAATGGAACTCTTGGATTGGTTCCTGTCTAATAGAAATTAGAAAGCAAGATGAAGAAATGTGGCCATACAAAAAGACAGAAGTTAAATGCTCTCAGGATACAATTAATAATTCTGTATTCACTTTGATTGACGTATGCTTAAGTGAAATGTAGGTCATTCGTTGAATGAGTATGTTCAGTACAAAACAAATAGTCTTTTTCCCTCAGTTATGTACTGGATAAGATCAACTCCCAAGGGGGAAAATGGCATATAAAATTAAACTGTATCTCAATGCAGATACATTAGCAGACTTAATTAAGGTTACACAGGCAACATTAATTTAGTAAATTCTGAGTTTTCAATCTGTACGTTATTTTTGTAATGTGATTGTAGTTCAGTAGCACTGGAAAAAGACATGCTGTGTCTTGGATACTAGTATGTAAAGCTGTTTGTTTCATGGTTATCCAAAATATTATCTGAGCCTGACAAGAACCGATATGGATCCAAAATAGTAGATATTTAAGGATGAGGACAGCCATATTTTATTGGAGACGAACAGCACAGAGGGCACATACCCATACTTCTTTGGTATTTCACACTTGTATTCCACAACTGAGACAAAGGGATAGTGACTGATATTAAAGGAAAGACCTTGAACATAGATCACGAACAATCCAAATGCCGTCTTCCCTTTTACTCTGTTTGACTAACACGTAACAGGGTAAGACCACAACTAAATTCAAGAGGATTCAAAAATAAATTTCATGTTTCTGAGATGACTAATGCAGTAATATTCTTACATATATATAAACCCCTTACAGTTATTCTACTGGTTACAAAGAATTTGAGACTTCATACTTGGGGGTGCAAGTCACTTATTAAAGGAAATTCTATACAATATATAGTACAAAAAGTCATGGATTTTTAATTCCTTTTTAATTTTGCTTTTTTCATTGAAAAAGAAATGGAGTTTAATACTTTTTTTTCTCTTTTTTTTTTTATACGGGCTACTAATTTTAAGTAATTAATTCTCTGCTGTGATGTTTGTAAGACTGTGCCCTTATGAGGACTTAAAAGTTTACTATTTTGTCACGGTAGGATCACGTATTTGTGGAATTAATGCTTTGGGATTTTTGAAATTGATTTATGCTTTTTTTGTGCCTTTTTTTTAAGATGAAAAGCAAAAGTCGTTCTGATTTATCAGAACTCAAAGTAGGACAAAGCACTATTGAAGATATAATGTCAAGAGCTTACGACAGTTTTGATATCCAGCTCAGCAGTATACAGTTACTGTACAGCAAACATGGTAAGTATTCATGAAAGTAATTCTTCTGTATTGAGTAGGAATATTTTAGTGGTTATACGCCTTTATATTTTTAACAGAGAAGCAGTGGAGAATCTTTGGAACATACTTCAAGAGCATGTTCTAAATTGAGTGCTATGAACGTGTTACAGATTTCTAAAACATATCTTCAGGCCTTAGATTCCAATCTTAGTTTTTGCTATAAACAAAGTTCAGATAGATCCTTTATTTTTGAAGAGGTCTCATTTGATTTGTTGCATAATAAATATAAAGGTGTAATTTATTCACAGTATTTTCCTTCAGTGCCTTTTCCTTGTTTCCCTCCAATTCAGAGCAGAATCCATGAATAATGGTAACTTGATCATTTTTTGAGGGTTAATATGAGAATCCCTTATTGAAGGGAACTTTCACTGGTAGATTGGGAACTCATAATATTGAAAGAGTCAGAACCAGAGAAGTCTAAAGCATTTGACTATTAACCCTTTGGTTCCAGAGGGGAATCCAGAGCCTAAACTTCTAGTACCATGTATTTTAAGAGTTGGGCCCTTAGTCTGTAGCGTAGATGGGGTAGCTCTTTAGATGTGAACGGTAGAAATTAAGTAGCTCAGATCTTCTATGTTCGCATGTATTGATAGAACTGTAAAAGAGATCACATCACTTGAATTTTTAACAATATATGCTAATTAATATCAGATACTTTAATTCTGTGATATGTGTAATGGGAAGTAATCTCTTTCAGTGTTTAAAACAAAGGTTTTATTTGCTCTTATAGATGAGAACTGGCAAGAGGTTCGGAAGCTGAAATGCTCATCTCAACATATCTTGCAGCCCTTAGACGTGAAAGTGGAATTTAGCAGGGCTATGGTTGTTACAGATGCAAGAATGCCTAAGTATGTGGGTTCTTTCCTATCTTGAAATTTTATGGTAAATGACTTTTTTAGGGGAAGAAAAAAAAATCAGGGATCTAATTATACTTCCGTTATTTTACATTGGCCGTGTGTGTGTCTTGGAAGTAAAATACCTTCACTGAGAAAAATAGAGAATAAACTGCAGTAACTGCCATATGTTGAAGAGGTGTTAAAATGTTATGATGTTCTAAAATAAGTATGTATAATATATTTAAAGATTTTTATTAGATATTATTAGCTGTTTTAATTAGGTCTTTCTAGTAGCTGTTCTCATTTTGCAGTTCAAAAATAGTTTTGAACTATTGCAGTTCTCATTGAAAGTACTGATGAGCAAAAAACATGAACTTACAAAGTCTCTTCTATAAACATCACAAATTTATTCTGAAAAGTAATGTGCTATTATACTCCCTTTCACTTAAGTTATTAATAGTGCCATTTTACCTACTAGAGATGACTTCTCAGGGAAACAGCTGCATTGGTTTGCACTTAGGCTTTATTTAGCAAAAAACCTTTTGGTTATGGAAATTATACTCAATCAGAAGCAAATGTATTTTACTATTAATGATGAAATTTTGTTGTTAAAAATCACTGAGTCAAAGTGGCAGATATTACCTTTGCGCTTGATTTGGAAAGGGCATCCTCACTAATGCCTGATAAGGACACTACTACCATAAAGTCCAGTTGGTTCTGAAGTACTTGTAAACTAGTGTATTAATGCATTACAGGGTAATTTGGTTTATTATGTCATTAATAAGAATCATATTTTTATGCTACAACAAGCTAGTGTATATGCTTACTTCATTTTTAATACTGTTGGAAATTTAGATTTCAGCTAGGCACTTCAGAAAATTAATGACATAAAAATAGACCTCGGCTATTGCAGAAAATTGTTTAGTACAATCAGAAAAAATCAAGAGGCAGGTTATGAAGTAAAACAATTATGAAGAACTTAGGATTTACTTAGGAAAAACCTTAATACGCATCAGCAGTGCTGTGTATTAACACAGATCAATGATTGCATGGTATAATGGTGCCACCTTCTGGAAGGCTGGGAGGCTGCAGTCTGAATTTTGATGCTTGGGTTTACAAAACATCTTTCTCTTTTCCTCTGTACTTTTTCTTTGGTGGAGAAAGTGAGATAAGGGAAATACAACTCAAAGGAATCTCTTTTTTTATGTTAGAAGTTCCAAGGAGAGAAAATCAGATTTCATTTCTATGGTCATACAATAAATTGTCTTTTTTTAGGTGGGTTTGTAATCAACATCTGTCCAAGTTATGCTAGTATAACATGGGTTAAGGAGTTTCTGCTCTTAATGAGAACACCTGCTGCAGTATTGTACTACTACCTGTCAAACTGTCTTGGCTACCAGCTGTGCTTCTCCTTTTGGCATTGTATGTGTTTAGACTGATTCTGGGAAGATTTTCCCTAATGGATATTACTTCTGTGTTTCAAATTCTCATACAGTCACTTTGCGGCTTGGAGATCAGCTGCTGCTTCTTTATGAGTACCTGCACTGTCTACAGCTCTTAGGAATGCCATGGACAGCAGTTTAGTACTAGATAAGTTGTATGCCACAGTTAGTTGCTGATCATAACTAATTCTTTAACCTGTAGCAAGAGCAAGTAACCATTTAGAATCTTATCATGTTGATACTGTGACTCAACAGCAGCCGAACTTGTTCATTTTTTACCTCCTTTACTCTCCAAATTCTTCCAGTCTCTATTCTGTTGATGGTATTACGATATGCTAGAGTCATCTGCCAGTCTTGAAATGGCAGGTGCAGCAGCCTTTTATCTGATGGTGCAGATCTGACCTTTTCTTTAAGGGCTTGCTGCTTTTCCTTCTCACTTTGAGTTTTAAGAAGTCTGGAAATCATGAAATTTGGTATAGTATATATCCAGTTAGGATTGTATGACAAATTTTTACATTTGGTTACGTATTTTCCAAATCAAATGTTCTATTTTCTGTTGGTGTCTAGATCTTACTACTCAAACTCATCATTACTGTCAGTATCAGTGTCGCTTCAAATGCCAAATCGCTAATCACTGCATAATTTCTCTTTTTTAAAAAGAATTTTCAGTTAATGAATATTTATGAACAAATATTAAAGCTCATGTGATCTCTAGATGAAATTGTACACAAATGATAAAGATTAAATGATAGCTTTTGTCAGCAAAAATCCTCTAAATTTTAGTAATTACTTGAGTATAGGGTATTATGAATCAGTATGGCTCACCTCAGTTACACATACATGAGTGTATTTTCAGTATACATGTAGCTGCTCCTTTATATTCCCATTTTTATAAGTATACTTGCATATAGAGCCAGCATTATATTTTTCCTGCTCTTTTAATTCATATCTGGAACTGTGCTGTGGAATAGCATAGTTTGATTGAGAAAGGTGAGTGGAAAAACATTTGATCTACAGCAAAAACTAGTACCAAAATTGCTTTCTTTAATGTAGTAGGGTTTTATGAGTTAATTCCTTAGTTCAGAGAGCACCTATTATACTAAGTTATCTAAAAAGCAGCTAATTGTGTGGGTGTCTATTTTTTTTTAATTTATTTTTTGACGTTTGTACATTGAATCCAGTTGAATTCCTTGTGATTTTATTGTTCAAACCCAGTAATGAATTCACCAGGACTTTGTGCTGTCTTTGAGGAAGGCACATTTCTATACTGCTGCCTTGAAGAGAATACAGATTTATCTTTCATTTGTTGAAGAGCACTGTATCAAGGGCCTTTCACTGTTAACCTGTATTTTCATCTGCTCGTTTCCTAACCCTTAAGACAGGCTTTCACTGTGGTTGGATCTGAGTACCTGCCTTTCTTTCATTTCTAAGAATTGGGTGTAGTGCTCCTTACAGTTTTTTTCACTTGACATTTGGAAGCACTAATATGATTCTGTAGTTTTCTAGCCTGTGTAAATTGGTTTTTTTATGTTTGCTTTATCCTGTGGTATGTTTCCCCCACTTCTGAAGGAAGTGGCTGGGAGTCTTCTCATCTGGTTTATGAAGGTGTATGAAGCCAGTAATTAGGATACCAATATTAAGAGAATTCTGCCATATAATTGTGTTCATTTAAGAAAAAAAATATCCAATTTAGAGGAATGTACTTATTTGCAGCTTTTGAGAATGGCATCCTTGACATTTCTTTCTCTTTAATATAACCAGTCTGAACTTCAAAAAAGCTTTTGCGCAGGTTTCCTCATCTATTGAAGTACTTAGCTCCTCCATGACTCAGTCTCTACAGGTTGGGAATAATTTTATTCCACTTCCAGATGTTTTCTGAACCTTTAAAGCTTTTAAGAGTATTTTTGTGAGCCTGTGATTACTTGCAGTTATCTGCCTTGCCTCTGCTAAGCGCTTCCCATGTAACGGCATGGGCTATCTGTTGTACAAACATTCATCAAAAATGTCTTAACAATATACATGAATTTTTTGTAGGGAGGTTTAAGTGCAATGGAAGTGAGAATTGCTGTGTCCTAGATAACTGGAGCACTTAAGCAGAAGATGGACAGGTCCTTTCAGATCCAGAAGCTACACATCTACCCTGACCTTCTCTGTTAAAATAAAAGAACAAGAAAGGAAAAAAAAAGTCTAAATTTATCGCTGACAGAACTGGAATTAAGAAAAGTCAAAAGTAGTTGAGATTTAATTACCTGTGAGAACTTAAGGTTGTGAAGAAGTTCATAAACTGTAGAAAACTAGGTGCTTTAATGTGTACAATTTCATGCTTGACTTGTTCAGGTATGAAGAGCTGTTTTTCCAGTTACTTTTGTAGTTAGTTGAAGGTAATTGAAATTTCAGGGGTTTTGTCCTCATACCTTCTCCATTGTATTATATTCTGTTCCTTTTGATGACTGAGCTGTGAGTTAAGCACAGCAAAACTGGAAGGAAATGGCAGGTCCTGTGCCTTACACCCTATGTGTTTAAGCATCTGCTGTTGCCCACTGTCGGGAGATAGTTGACTTTTTGAACAGACCTCTTAATCTGTTCTAACTAGGTGTTGTAATAAAAGCATAAGCCACTTCTCTCCTTACTTCTGTTCTGCTCAGTTCTGTGAGAAACTGTAATAAGTTTTAGGTCTTTAAAAATCAGTGTCTACATTTGAAGTGATTCTACTTGATACTGGCCATAGCCTATTCAAACAGGCTTAAAATATGTCTTACTGCTTTCATTTTTAAAGACTTCTTTTGTTATGTCCTTTATAGCTATGCTATTTATTTCTCTGTTATATATCTAGACTACTGCTAGAGTCAGCTTAAATATATGTAATTTTTAGAACGTATTGTGTATACTTTGCTTGAAGTTTTGGGCTGTAAACATTCTTATGCAAAAAAACCCAACCAAACCAAACCATCTTTTTGTCTGTAAAATACTTTTAAAGGTTCCGTTATGTGATTTATTACAAGTAATTAAATTAAATGTGCCAAACAAGGGGGAACAATTTCTCATCAGGAGGAAAATATACCTTATGTAGCCAAATTAGAAGTGGTTATTAGTATTATTTGCAGTCCTGATCTGCAAGACATTGTATCAAATGGAAGTATAAATTACAGGAAGTATAAATTACATTAATAACTGGCTGTTCACTAGTTAAGTAACTTCTGCGTGCAACAGACATTAAATACGTATCTCTCAAAACACAATGGTTAGATGAGTAGTTTTCTGACTAGGAAGACTTGTGTGTTTTCAGAAGGAAATTATGTAAAGTTTGAATAAAATAGTTTAAAGATAACTGTGTTTACAAAACAGGTTCAAACTTTCTGGACAGCTGCCTTTACTTTCTATCCAAATATCAGACCAGAAGCTGACAAGTATCTTGGAGCTAATTGATAGCATTCCTAAACCAGAAAGTGCTCCTGCTACCAGTTCTCCTCCAAAACTAACTGAGGTAAGGCCTTTAAAAAATACCAGAAAAACCTCTTTTTGCTTTTAGTGTTGCAGTTTTGAACGGAGCACAAGGAAGTGGAGAACAAGCATGTCCTTAGTACTTCTTGAAAAACTTAACTAATTCTCTAAAGCTATAGAAATTTTGCTCGTTATTTAGTTTATTGTGATCTTTGGCTGAAAATTATGGAATAGTTGTTCAGTGGCTGAATTTAAAATGCTTCCTCCCCTTCCCCCGCCCCAGCCCCGCAACCTTCTGCTAGTCTGGGAATTACTTTGTAGTTCATATTAATTGTGGTTAACAAACTTTTGTTGAGGATTTGTTTAATTGTACCTTCAAATTTACATATATATCAGTGCTGCAGAGTTTGGGTTCAGCTGGTTTTTTTTTAGCAAAGGGAAGGTTGACACTTCGGAATTTTTAGAATTTAAATGGTATGTGGATCTTAGATAGGAGTTTAACTTTCAAAAATGAAACAAAAAATATCCGCTAGCTGTGGCTATGTTGGCTAAACAGCATCTGACTGGAAAAAGTGGAAGCTTCATTTCATCTGACTTAACTGCTCATCACAGCTTCTCTTCAGTCAGTTACACAGCATACCTGAGTGGGCAGCAGTTCTGTCTTGCATGTCTTAAGGTTTATGGGTGTGGAGTGCATTCTCCCCCTACTTGCCCACCCCCTTTCCTTAGTTAAAACTGGTGCAGGTCACTATTTTATGCCATTTTGAGGACTGAGGACTGCCACTTTGTTCTTATTACTACTGAAAAGTGGTCTTTACCTGTTGATATGAGCTGTTCTTAACAAAACTAGGAAATGAACTCTTGAGTTGCAAATGTTAAACACCACTCTAGTCTGCATGATCTGGCTATGTTTTATGTATCTTTAAAGCAGTCCTATCATTTGAACATATGTGAAATCTCAAAGTTAAAGACATAATTGGGCTATCCATTTGTCGTTTGCAAATACTTCTAATTATCTGTTATTTAATCTTTTGTGTACTTGATTCTAAAGGAATAATGGTTCTCTCTGTGTTTTTTTAAAAAGATTATTTAATTATTATCTTTGCGTATTTGTACAAATTATTCTGCCCTGTTTCTGATGGCTGTTGCTTCAGTTTTGGTGGCATTTTCTGTGGTTTATGTTAGCATAATATTAAATAACAGTAAATGCACACAACTAGACATGCATACCTATTGAAAGTATGTATAGAGTGAAGATAGTTTCCCTTCAACATGTAATTCCTGCTATGTCTTTAGTGGTGACATTAAAATTGTAACTAGTTCTGCCCTGACATGCTCTTTCAGTCTTCCTATACTAACGGTGTCCCTGAGCCAAAAGCCACCCTAGTTTCTGTTTTGTGCAACTAATCACAGACTTCCTTCAAGAATAAGTGATGGGATTTTAGTTTTAAATAAATAAAATGTGTACACATATGATGATTATCCTGTACTTTATAACATTACTTATATTTGAATTTAATTTTAGACTTCAACTATTTCATTTAAAATATTTCAAGTGCTTTTGTGCTTAGTATTACCTGTATACTACTTGTGATGCTCAAGATGAGGTGAGGGAAGACAGCCAGTGTGAATGTATTTGCATTATATGCAGCATCCGTATTAAAGCCTATGGTTAAACTTGTCTGCTTAAGCTTCCATCTACTATAGAGCTGGACAGACTCAAATTGCTGGTATTAAGTTCAGTTAATTTGAATTAATTTGCTGCTTTGTTGGTGGCAGATACACTCCCATGCTTTTATCCTTGTAGCTGACATTGTTCTGAGCTGTGTTGCCATCACATCACTTCTGAACCTAAAAGGATGTGAATCCCTTTTTCAGAGCTCCCCATGTGAACTTTGTTTTGTGGAGGAATTGTTCTTGAGCTGCAAAAATGGAAGACTGTTCAGAGCAGATCCTTCTAGGTTTTTGCACTCTGTACTTTCTTGTGCTTCTGTAGAAGAAGGCTGGCCACTTCAGTGTGGAAGACTTTGCTTCTTGTGATTTGGTACTGTGAAGTAAATTCTCACAGTTTCTTCTCATTGTAGTCTTAGAATGTGAAAGTGTTATGTATGAGACACTTTCACTGTTAAAAGACTCTTAGAGACTTGTATCTACTAGTCATAGACATGGATATATTCAGTAAGGTTGAATTATGTGGCTGGAGGCAGAAAAGAGACTATTGAAATGTGGAGAGTGAGATAAATCGAGCCTTGGAAGCCATGTTCAGAGGTGCATGTTTCTTTGCTGGAATAATGCTTAGATTTCTGAATGATTGTCTGAGGCTGGGCTTTTAAAGTAGCAATATCGGGGTGGGTAGGGAGAACTACTGTTTGCACAAGTCCAGAGCCAAAGACATTCAAGAAGAAAGACATACAGACAGTGCACATCTCTCTCCTTCCTTTAGTACTCTGTGCAAGGCACATGTATACTAAATATGCACATGGAACATGAAAGCGATAGTTCTGTACAAACTCAGACCACTGGGACTACTTTCTAAGGCTTGATGGGAAATCTGGCTTTAGTGAATAAACCATTTGGTTACCTCCACTAGGAGAATTTAATTCTGTCATATGTGATACCACATGGAATGAGGATTCTTTTCCTTTTATCTGCTGTAGTGGCAAAGCAGTGACATTTTATGAATTTTCAGTTACGTCTCTGGGTTGTGCATAACCTCATCTCACAAATGAAGACACTGCTAGCATCTGGTTTTCAACAGGGCTCAGTGCCGGGTCCTGCCCTTGGGTCACAGCAGCCCCACACAGCGCTACAGGCTGGGGCAGAGTGGCTGGAAAGGGCCTGGTGGGAAAGGGCCTGGGGGTGCTGGTCCACAGCCGGCTGAGCGTGAGCCAGCAGTGTGCCCAGGTGGCCAAGGCGGCCAGCAGCACCCTGGCTGGTACCAGACACAGTGTGGCCAGCAGGGCCAGGGCAGCGATGGTCCCCCTGTCCTGGGCACTGGTGAGGCCGCACCTCGAACGCTGTGTTCAGGTTTGGGCCCCTCGCTGCAAGAGGGACGCTGAGGTGCTGCAGCGTGGCCAGAGCAGGCAGCGAGGCTGGTGCAGGGTCTGGAGCACAAGTCTGATGGGGAGCGGCTGAGGGAACTGGGGTGGTTTAGCCTGGAGAGGAGGAGACTCAAGGGGGGTACCTTACTGCTCTCTACAGGTACCTGAAAGGAGGCTGTAGCCAGGTGGATGTTCATCTCTTCCCCACCCCACCCCTCAAGTAAAAAGCAATAGGACAAGAGAAGATGGCCACAAATTGTGCCAGGGGAGGCTTAGATTGGAAATCAGGAAAAATTTCCATCACTGAAAGGGTGGTGAAGCATTGGTACAGGCTGCCCAGGGAAGTGGTTGAGTCACGTTTCCTGGAAGTATTTAAAAAATCCGTAGATGTGGTGCTTACAGGCATGGTTTAAGCGTTAGGCTTGGTAGCGTTAGAATAACAATTGGACTTGATGCTGTTAAAAGTCTTCTCCAGCTTATGATTCCAACAATGATTCTGTGATTCTGTGAAATTTAGGAAGAATTCTGTGTGCTCTTATGTCTTCTCTGATGTCTTTTTTCCTTTTCCCCACCTGTCACTAGTATCATGTGATTTTTATAAAGAACAGTTCAACTTTTACTCTTCTGTGAAGTTGCCATACTGCAGCCCTATGAGGGACTAGGTTTTGTCTTCCCTGAGTTTTCATATGATGTGCTTTTTCTGGCCATCTTTTCATCTGTGAAGTTGGATGTTTGAATGGCTGCGCAGTGTTTCCTAATGTATTTTCTCTGTAGCTAAATGAATGTGTAGTACCTGCTGTTTCTACCTGATTTAGGCCTCATGTCTCTCCATGCTTTTAATTTTAGTAATGCAAGTGTTGAAATGCAATGATTTGTATTTAAAATAATACCAGTTTCCTTAAGTCGTAAAACTTCGTGGAGCACATGGGCTTGCAATAGCATGCATGACCAGTGAATTCTTGTAAAAAAATTTGTTATCTCCTGTTTCAGGCTGCAGTATCCCCTGTACTGTCAGCACCACATTTATCACAAGGTGTGTTTCCTGTGTTGGATCTTCATTCGTTTGCTGAGTCAGGTAATACGATCTATTTTGAAGTCTGATTTGATAAACAGATCAAGTCAAGTTTCTGAGTTTGTTGAATTTGGTTCCTTTGGAGTAAGTCACCATTTTTGGCTTTGTTTCAAGTTCCTGCAGGTTGAGTAGTGTTATGTTCTGCACAACTTATTACAATTCACTTTGTACAAAATATTTGTGTCTTTTCTCACAGCAGTAGAATTCTGTATGCTTGTTCTTGCCCTTCCCTTTCTGAAGGCAAAGCAGTAAAATGTTTATTTGGTAGGATGTCTTTGCATATGTTTCTACAAACCTCTATTCAGAACATCTGAAGTAGTATGTATGTCATCTTTTGCTTCAGTATGTACTTAGTCCTCTGATGGTTTTGGATATTTTTTCTACTGTAAAGGATTTCTCCTCTGCTTAGCTGGATTTATTTAAATTAACAAAATACTGAAATAATGACTGCTAGAAACTACTGTGTTGTTATAAATAAATATTATTTCAACTTCTGCAGGATCAAAGAGAAGAATGTCTGTGAAGAAGCTAGTCGTGTTTAATATTGCCTTGCTGTTCAGACAGCTTAGCTAGATTGTAACATTCCATCTAGTAGTTAACGTTTGAAAAATAATCAACTATGTAGGTGTTATTTCAGTGTCAGTCACCTTTGTCATGCCAAAACATTAAACTGGAGAAATAGAGAGCAGTACCTCTTCTCTCGCAAGTTAATGATATATGTGGTTTGTAAACACTAGCAAAATTATTAGTGAACTTAATTTTTACATGTACTCTATCACTTTAAATTCAGTGTGTCTGCACTATGTATAGAAATACATATTTGTGCATTTTCATCTATTTTTTGTATTAGTTCCTTTAAGTGCCCCAAGGTAGAGAGAATGTGTCTTTCAGTTCTCAAACATTAGGGTGAGGTGAGAGTGAACAGTGGCAACAATGAATTTGAGAGAGTACTAACTAGACTTTAGATTGAATCAAGTCTGGTTTTTAATTTATACTATACATACAGCTGTGTAATCATTTTAATGGATTCATGTTATTTCTCTGTTTTCATCCCCCAGGCTCAAAGGTGCTTTTAAGCCTTAGAAAATACCTCTTTATATCACTTCAGTTTTGTCAGAAGAAAGATACGTTACCTTTAACTTCACTGTTTATGGTTTTTAGGTGATGGAAAAGAGCTGTGTAAGATGGTGCAATTAGTTTGTCTTTGTCATGCTTCTGTAGTAATGTCAGGTGGTTTAAAAGCTTGATAGTCCTTAGGTGTCTCTCCTGAAATGGGAGATCCTTAACAGGGAGAGATCCACAGTAGTGTTGCTGATAGTAAGGCAAAGGCATCTGTACGGTCATCAACGTTCAGTCCAGCAGAAGAGTTGGTTATTAAGCTATGAGTTCACACTGAATGCAAGATGAGCCACAGTTTGTACTGTCTTTTTCACAGCCAATAGTGAGAGAATGCTGATGGACTTAGTTGATGAGAAATGATGTATGATGATGTGGTGGCAGGAGCTGTAGGTGTGATAAAAAGTTGTGGAGGTAGGAGCAGAGGTAATTATAGGAACAGACATTGTTGGTTGCTAGTTATCAGCTAGGTAATCTTTCCATACTTGCACATTTAAGTTCTTATAGATTAAGGCTAAAAATTCTAGGTCCTAGTACTGCAAAAAATATTGGCTGTCTAAAATGTGTATGTAATATTGTTGTGAACTAATCCTTAGAATCAGAAGAAGAATTTTATGATGCTCTAAGCAGTCCTGTGGAAGACGTGCCATTTTTTGAAGCCCCATCTGGTTCCCTCAAGCGAGCTAGCAGTACAAGGCGAAAAAAGCTATCTAAACAAGAATCACTGAAAAATATGACAGAATTCCAGCTGAGGTTTGAAGTAGCTGAGGTAAATTTACTTTATTTTTATTTCTCTGAAGCACATCTGAACTGTAACCTTTCCTTTTATTGTGCTCATGAATCCATGTCTGCAGGAGTATTGATCCCTGTTTCTTGCTGGAACTGTTCTGTACAGTTTTTTTCAAGTCACAGTTGTGCTTCTGCATCCTTGTTGTCACTGAAACGCTCTGATTTATCCACTTTATTTCCCAGCTTAATTTATCACTGTATTTCCTTTACATAAGAATCACTCAAAGAACAAGTTATGTAGTTGTTGTGTCTTAAGACATAGCATTTGACAACTTTTTTCCATGTACTGCTGTGGTCACTGGAAAAACTTCATTAATGTTTCCTCTTGTACCCTGTTTTTCTGCTCCAGATTTTCCCAGACTGTTAGCCTTACACCTAAATCTATAACTTGTTCACTATGAGGTTTTGTGTGTTACTCTTGCTGTTTCAGAACAGGGGGGAGGGAAAGAGTGTTTTACTAAATACATGACACTGTTTCTAACTGCATTGGTTGGTCTAGTAAAAGACATGTCCTCTTACTGCTATTATTACCTTTAGCATTAGACCATATTGACTGTGACAAGTGTTATTGCTGCTACTCACTGTATAACTTTACACATAAATGATACAAATTCAGTTAACTTGACAAATTCTGTTTTAGGGTAGGGGTTACAGAATAGCTTCAGCATATTATATCTAGCTTGCAACGGATCTTCTTATATACTGCACCTTATGGAACAAATATGAACAAATAAAGCTGAAACGTACTGGTTTTTGTGTGACAAGACTTTAAAAAATGACTACTAGTCTAAAGATAGATGCTGTATTTTGCATTATTCTCTAATGGAAACTTACCTTGCAGTCTATAAGAAAAAACCCACAATTGTGAATCTAGTAAGAATCACCTTCTCTCTGTTTGTTGGCTTTATAGTTTAAAATTGCTTGCTGGGTATAGTTTTTGATTTTTGATATTTTAAAGACCATTATGTGAAAAGGAAGAGTACATATCTTTGTTTTGCTTTAGTTGTGAAAGACAGATACAGCTCAGCTAGCTATTTAGTGAACATCTTTGTCATACATAGGTGAAAAAGTAGGAAATCATCTTGCTTGGAATATTCAGCTTGGGAATCTGACTTTTACCAGGAGAGTTCAAAGATTCCATTGAAAGCACTAAACCCTTCATGCTGACTGCAAACCTAGTTTTCACTGGGTTGAACCATTACCAAAACCTTTACAGAGTTGTTCTTAAAAATAAATTAGTTCATGTAAGTGTACTTTGGTATTACATATGTACATGTTTGAAGTTTTTGTTAAAATAGCAGCAAACGGTATTCTAGCAATTTTGCTTGGGGAACTGCTGGTTTTTTTTCCAGGGTATTTGCTGTATAAACTATGAATAGACATTAACTGGTAAAATAAGTTTTTATACAGGATTATATATTTACAAAGAAGATAATTCCCTATGTTTATTTTCTGGTGTGTGTTTGTTTGGGTTTTTTTAGGTCTTAATTAAATTATGCCGTCTTACTGGTAATACTGAGACACCTGTGCTGCAGCTTGATATTGTAGGGTTAGGCACTGAACTTAAATTAAGAACATTTGACATGACTGCAAATGCTTTCCTTCGTGAAGTTTGTCTGCTGTGCCCAGAGTACATGGGTAAGTATTTATAGTCTGATCAAAAAATAAATCACAAATAACATTGTGAATTTGTCTTCAGAAAGCCTTTAGGGCTTTCTTTTGTCAACTGAGGAAGATTTGCTTCCTAAATTAAATATTAGACGGTTTTAGGGGACGAAGTAATTCAAGAGTTCGTTGTCTTACTAATGCTTTGGTAAAAAAATGTTCTAGTGCCGATAATTTTTAGTAGAGAAATCTGTTTTAAGTCTGCAGGAGAGGCTTTCTGATTAAATAGTAATGACAGCTAGTAGCCTAGTTTGTAGTCTGTAGATGACTAAAAGAGTTGTAGAAAACTTGTAAATTTATTTTCTTTAAAAAAAGTAATTATTTTATTCTTCTGGATTTTTTTTTTTTAAAAGATGATAATGACAAGCCAGTTTACATAATTACTACTTTGGATAATGTAGAAGATGATCTTCTAACTCTGGAGTACATAAAGGTGAGAAGCACGTTGCTTTTGAATTGTAAGCCAGTCATAATCAGTGCAGTATTATTGAGCAATTGTTGAGTATTTCTCCTTGCCTGTTCATTTCTTAACATGTTGAGTGTCATGTGCAAAAGTGTTTCTGCTCCCTAAACAGATTAACTTGCACATCTGAAGTTGTAGTGGTTTTAAAAATACATTCTTTCTAATGAAATTTGCAAGCTTCTCCTGATCTGTTTGTTTGTTTTGCATGCACATTCTGGTGGAATAGGCTGATATTAATGGACCGGAACTGAAAACTGCCTATCAGAATGTTCTACAGAAAATAAAGGTATGATATCTTTTTTAACATCATTTTCTCATTGTGGGAAGAGAGGCAAATTAGATAAACATAATTTGTTCCTTTAGGTGAACTTTTCATCTCTAGATGTTCATTTGCATACTGAAGCTTTGCTGAATGCTATGAACTATCTGAATAATCTTCTACCTAAACAAGAAACTAAAGTTGCAGAAGAACTTGTCCATGAAAAAATAGAGGAGAAGAAGGATGTTCTTAAGAAATTAAGTAAGTTTTAGATTTTTTTTTTACTCTTTTAATTCTTCTCTCTGGAATCTATTTTCTATTTTTTAAGCCTATCAATGACTTTTGAAATGAGAAATTTTGTTCAGGGTATATTGTAATAAGAATGTTAGCAATCAGAGCAGTATGCAGTAGCAAGGGTAGACTTGCTGGCTGGAAGTGTATAGGGAGGAATAACTGTATAATTAATGAGGTAAGGTAGAGGCTGCAGCTGTTGACATTTCCTGAGGTCAAAATACAAAGCTTGTTTTTTGAAGATCTGTGTTCAGACTCACTTGGTTACGATAATCTGTGCTGAATAGTAGCTTACTGGCAGTGATTGTTGCTGACGGTGTTCTCCCATATAATGAGAAAAGTGGTTTTGCCTTAAGCGTTGATGAGGAAAGGGTTTTTATAAAAAGCAAGGAAATAAATAACATTTGTGTTGGAAAATTCAGCATGAAGATGAAAACTTTCTGTGGTAAGTGTATTAAATGTGTTCCAGACATTTTTGTGCTTTCCAAATAATAGCATAATTACTCTTTTTCTCCAACTCTTTGGTGAAATGGCTTTGTATCTTACCTTTCTTTCCATCATAAAAATATTTCTCCTGGTTTAAGTTTGCAACCTGCAGGTAGTACTTGTTTAGCAATTGTTGATTGTGCAGATATTGGCTGTAGATGTTAGTACAAAATACACCCTATTGCATTTCATAAGTTTTAGGATAGTTTCGGTTACTAGTGATCCACTGATTTGCTAAATGGCTAAATTCTGTTTGGCACCAATTTTGTAGGAATAATATGTTGGAATTGCTGATTTGAGTTTATTAACTGGCACAGGAATTTGCATTTCGCTTGAAGTGTAATTAAATAAGTTCTTGCATGGTGGAAGGTGGCTTGAGCATTTTCAATCTTTCCTTATAAAAAGCTGTTAAGAGCATTCATTAATAACAATTACTGTGTTTTTAGGAACATATAAGTAGAATAAGAATTCCTGCAGTTTGAGAGAAATCTGATGAGCTTCCTCATGTTTACCAAAGGTACCTGGTACTCCGTAGGTATCTGCTTTAGATGTATAAATTTAGAATTCCTAGCTTTCCTTGGTCTGAAGAAGCATTGCCACTGTTGCATACTGAAAGGAGTGCCGGCTAGCCAGTTATCCAGTGTTGGTCTGAGGGAATTACTCTGCTCTAATAAGGCTAATCTCATTTCTCCATGTGCAGTTTTCTGATATATTGGTCAAGACATACCTTTGCTATGTATTCAAGGCACGGAGTATATGCACACACACCCCCCACCACCCTTCCCCCTCCCTCCCTCCCGCCTCAGCTATCTTTTTGGTTTCTTTCCCACCCCACCCCTCTGGCATGAATCGAAACTCTGGATTTCTGTACTATTTGAGGACGTCAGTCTCTTGTGGATAACTTGCTTGCCATGTAGTTTTGTCATTCTCTGACAGATTTTGGCAGGTCTGGTTTGTTGAAAATGCTGTGCAAGACCAAACAGATCACTTCTGTTTTTTGATCTTGTGTCTGGGAGCTGCTTTGAAATGAGTGCTTCTATTAAATGCTCAACATTACGCCAGTGATTGTTTGTTTCTTCCATAGAGGACTTCTCTGAGACCTTTGCAGTTATTGCTTGATGTTAATTGTAAAACAATGAGGGTCCAGCTAGTTATTAAAACAAAAACCAGAACACACACAAAGAGTACAGCAGAGGATAATTCTTAAGATGATTCTAGTTCAAGTATTGTAATATTCGCTTTGCATTACTGATTTTGGTACTGAGTTCTGTCATATGACCGACCTAGTCAACCTGCTGTTACACTGATGAGATCTTTCTGAGGCTGCATGCATTCACTGATGTTAGTTCTTAAAAGCATTTCAAGTTAAACTGCAGTACTGGTTTGGTATCTCTAAACCCCATGTATCACATTTGCAACATTGGTGAGATTTTTTTCAGAATGTTAATTTGTGCTGCCTTTACAAACATACTGCTGTTTGGCAAAAAAAGGTTTGTAGGTTCTGTTTTGGGGGAAGAGATGGAGGAAAATGAAGGAAAATATTTGTATTAGGAATGATGAGAGATAGCTGGGATAAGATGTGGGAAGAGCGTTAATATGTCACACAGCCATTGTCTTTCAGCTGATGATTTTTTATTTTTCCATCAGATTAAGAAGTTTTAGTTCCTTAGCTCTTTCTTTGAAGGTGTTTTGTAGGTCTCAGTTGCATAATAGAACTGAGAAGTAAAAGGTGGAATAATTGCTATGTAAAAAAAAAAAGATTCTTCCATTTAACTGTATTTCTTAAGTTATTTTTTTTCTGTGTGAGATTGTTCTCATTCATGATGGTTGTTTGATTTCAGTTACACAGGAACATGTTTGGACACTAGAAGAAGTACTATTTATGTACCTGTGATAGTTTGTGAACTTAATTCTGTTCTGTGGCTTACTGAGAGCTGGAGGTAGAAGATTCAGCACTTCTTTATCTTTGAACCTTTTTGCTGTGCAGGCAAACATTGAAGTGTTTGGTACCATAGAATTTTTGGAGGCAGAGGGTTGCAGTAGTTTGTTATGTGTTAACATGCGACAATTTAGGCTTTACACAGCTGAAAAGCTTTCATAGATGATTCTTCTCCCTCCTTCTCCCCTACTCCTGTACAACTGTGCAAACTAAACTTTGAATGAGGGTAGTTATTGGTTAATTTACTGTGGCTTCTCTTTTGTTAGCAACATGAAATAAAATCATATGACTGAAGCTGGTGTATTTATGGAACTAGAGCTTGATTGTGCAGGTTGAGAAGCCTTAACATACTCAAACACAATACTTACAGGTAATATCTCACGTGAAAAGCTAGGCTGAGGAAAAAAGTGGGTTGAATGTTTATTACCTTTAATTTTTCTGCTTTGAGCTTTGTTTATAGATTACCTCTAAGAGTTTACCACTTAGGACTCAAAGTCCCCGCATACAATATATGATATTTCCCTTTGTCGTTTGAAGTGGCATTAATGTTACTTCATATTTAACTTTCAGAAAAAAGTAGAGCAAGTTTTTGTTTGAGTCCCTTATCTGTTGTATTTAACATTACCTGCAGATAGTGTTGTGTGGCATCAGTCACGTCTACTCAAAATGAATAGAGATTATTTCTCTTAATGTGGAGTGAAATACTTACATTTTTATTCAGTTATGGAAAAAGAAAATAATGACTAAATATTTAGATGCCTCTGTTCTGGAAGGCACTATATTTGTCCTTTTGTACCTTTTGTAGGTTGTAAGGTTGCCTATACTCATTTTGAAGGATTCCCATTGTCCCTTCTCTTTAGTGTCTAGTTGTATTAATGGCATTTTCATATTTCAAAATTTAGGTTTAGAAAATACAGGTTGTGGAGATTACATATGGCAGATGACTTTTTAGTAAAACCAAGACCATTAATTGCAGATAACTAACCAACAGACCAGACAGAGTTGTGTATTAATGTAGCTATAATATTACCACTACTTGAGGTAAACTGCTTAGTCCTGAATAACGTATCTCTTAATTTTGAATTGTGCTGTGTAGATGTATATTAATGTATTTCTTGCACTTAATGAAATACTGATGTTGATTACCACGGTTAGTGAAGCACATGAGGACTTGTGTGTAGACAATCCTGTGTATACAATTCCTTCGTGTTGTACTTCTATTATGAGTGCAGTGCATTTTGCCAGTGCAGCCTTGATACAAACTAGACTTTGGGGAAGGGGTGCTACAACATTAAATCTTCTCCTTAGAACATAAGGTTTATTGTTTTGTATTTCCCACAGCATCAAAAAAATCCAAATACGAAGATGTTATCGATCTCAATATCTGTGCTGATTTATCTGGTTTACGTATCTTTATCAGAGAGAAAAAACACAGAATAGCTGAAATTCACATTGAAGGTAGGAACAGAACTTTAATCACAAAGGCACAAAACATAATCAGAACAGTCTCTAGATTCTGTATGCCTTTATTATTTTTAAGGTCTGGATAGCCAAGTGATCATGAAGAAAGCAGCAACAGAAGTGACTGCAAAATTGAAGAACATTATTATTGTGGATTCTGATGAGATGGCATTGTATAAAAAGGTATGCATTTGAATTTCTGAATGGAATAGACTAAATCAAACTTACTTTGTGGGCTCTACTTTTTAACTGGGGGTTTTGGTTTTTTTTTAATAATGTTTTATTTATTTTCTGGGACTGTTATTCTCAATAGGCAGACTGATGTCACCTCCACAACCAGTGATTGTTAGTTTGACATCAACTTTGTGCAATTGTGATGACCTGCTGCTCGTTACGCACCTTACTTTGTTGACTTTAATGAACAGAATCATTCAAGCTGAGATTCCATCTGAATACTTCCAGCTGTTTCAAGGATTTGTTTTATCTATTGTTAGAGCTATTTGAAGTGAAAATGTCTTACAAGTGTGAGGTACTACATCTCATTTTGGAATTAATTTTCTGCAGCACAGGTTTTTACAGTAGAGATGTTCTTTTGTTTTTTCTTCCTAAGGCTCTTTACATCACAGGAAAAGAAGTCTTCAACTTCAGAATGATATCATATGTGAATGCTACAGATGGCATTGCGTATACGAATATGGATGTTGTTGACAATCGTATTTACCTAACTGTTGGGTGTATTCAAGTAGTTTTTGTCAATAAGTTTGTTTCTTCTATTTTGGTAAGTTAAATTTTCCAGATACTGTTTCTTAGCATTCAGATAACGTTGTCAGAACTGTGAAAGGGTAAAGCATCCCATGTGGGGTTGTGACCATTTATGTAACAGCTCTTACATATTGTTGTAAAAACTTCACTGGGATACTGGCGGTCCAGCTATTTTCTTTTCTTCTCCATGTGTTTGTTGAGTGGGCGGCTAAGCAACAATATTTGCTATTATTTTTAGCAGTTTTTCTTTAAAAGACTTGTGGGAGCTTGTAGATACAGACACTGTTACTTGTTTATTATGCTGAAATACAAGTAATAAGCCATGGTAATTAATGGCTTTTTCATAAATTCTGCTAAGTAAATCTATCTTTTTGCTCACCATATGAGTAAATAAAACATAAATCATACAAGCCGCGTTACAAGGTCACAGCTGTTATCTGATTTGCCAAATACTTAGTATGTATGTTTATATATAATGCATACTTTATCATATTTTTTGGAGGAGATTATCCTATTAAAGGACTAAGAAAAAGTGTGTAGCAAAAATAATACCTTGATGACGGTTTACTATTTAAAAAAGTTAGGATTCTTAGTGTTTTTGAAGTAGTGTTATTCTTAATGACATTCCCAACATCGGTATTCTTTTCCTAGGCTTTTATAAATAACTTCCAAGCCGCCAAGGAAGCTCTTACTGAGGCAACTGTTCAAGCGGCAGAGAAAGCAGCAACAGGTGTAAAAGAGCTAGCGGAGCGTAGTTCGCGTTTGGCACTAGATATCAATATTAAAGCACCTGTTGTGATAGTTCCACAGTCAGCAATGTCTGCGAATGTTCTGGTGGCTGATCTTGGGCTAATCACGGTGAAGAACCAATTCTTTATTGCTAAAACAAAAACACGGTATAATCTCCCGCCTGTTGTTGACTCTATGACAGTGAAATTGAGTGAACTAAAGTTATACAGGTAATGTAGTGTCAAGGTTTTTTTTTAATTCATATAATCCTTTTGGGATACTTCAGTTGGAGAGCTTTAAGAAATTGTTATCAAAATAATTAATGGTTGGTCGTTGATGAATACACTGTTACCTTGAAATAAAACAGTGAATTAATAAAAATTTTGTAAAAGCAATTAAAATACATGGTTTAGGGGAAATAGCAATCTATAAGTCTTTAAATAGATGCAAATGTTTGTTTAGAGAACTTTGTGTAAAATAGTAGACTTAAACATTATTCACTACTTTGGGACAGGTTATACCCATTTGTAGAGGGCTATTTTGACAGGGATTTCAAGCTATATGTAGTGGGAAAGGGATCAAGTCAGCAGTAAAGTGTTCGAAAATGGGCTTTGGTGTAGGGTATTGGGAGGGGGAAAGGAAGGTAATTTCAAACACAGTTGAAGAATACTGAAGAAAGAAGAGATTGCTCTCCAGTAAAGAGCAGGTAAGAGGTCCTAACTTACAAGAAGTTAGTATGTTGCATGCTTGGTATGCACCTGATGTGTCTCTGCCTTTTCAAGAAGAAATGTCTAGTTTGTGAAGGCTTTAATTAGAAATACTAGTAGTATGAGGACTGTTTTAAAGTACTGTTCAAAAAGATGAGGGAAGGATAGTAATGTGCAAGTGAAGTATGTCAAGCTAGGAGTATTTTGTTTCTGTTCACAGATCATGCTATGAGAAGGGTTCATTGCAAACTGAAGTACAGTTGCTGCAGCCACTCAATCTGGAAGTAGCTGTTGAACGAAATTTAGCTGCTGCATGGTATAATGAAGTTCCTGATATTGAAATATCTGGCCGACTCAAGCCTATGAATGTAAGCACTCATTTCTGAAAGTAGCTGTTAAAATTTCTGTCCATAAAACTCTGAGTATTTTGGGGATCCAGTGTAAACATAAGGACTTTGATCACTTGTGGCCCTTAAGGAAATTCTGGGACATTGGCTTTGGACTGAGTAGTGGTAAGATCAACAACTGAGCTGAAAATGAGTAGTTGTGTTGCTAAACCCTTACCACCTTTAGTTTCAAAGAAATGCAATAAATTTTGCTTCCTGTCCTCAACTAGTTTGCTATATGTTGCTAGACACTGCCAATACCTTAGGTATGGTTTGATTTCAAGACATATAGGAAGAGAAGATTTTGTTGTTTTGTAGGGAAAAAGGAAGTGAATCCCTTTTTGTTCTTATCTAAGTTCTGTATTTCATCTGTGATACTGCAGGCAGGTTTTGTACTGTATATTACTATTGCTAGTTAGAAATGGGTATGCTGCTACAGCCTTCCTTTACCTGTCAATACGTTTGAAAGAACGATTGGAAGAAGTTGGGAGTTATTGGTCTGTTCATTAGCAGTGCAATCACTTTTTGAATTCGTGCCCGTGACAAGCCTGAGTATGAGTTAATGCACATGCTCATTTAAAAAAAATATAAATCAAGCTTGTCAGTTGGCTGAGGAAGACCAGTTTTCTGAATTTTGAAATACTAAGTATCTTGTGACTAAATGCAGATAATAATTTTGTGCAACTACAAGCCAAACTGTAAGTTCGTAACTTCTAACATGCAGTTTCTAAGTTGTGGCTTGGTAAAGAAAGTTTGTGGATGAAACCAAAACATGCAAACAACTTCTGATTTCTAGAAATTATTGTAAGGGGTTGTGTGGATTTGAGAAAAACACTTTACTTGGTTCTTTAGTCTCTTAAACAGAGATTCAGATAGGATTAATTTGGATTATCTGTTTATTTGTAAACTTAGATTCTAGTTACCAAAAGTTTCATGAACTAAGTTGTTCTGAGTTTAGTAACAATCTTTTTATTTATTTATTTTTATTTATTATTAAAGCTAATTCTCAGTCAGGAAGATGTTACCACAATACTGAGGACATTAAATGAAAACATAGGTGGAAGCTCTGATGCATCAGTGTCTGTACCAGAACCAAAAGATACGACTAGCCATTGTAGTGATATGCATAGTACTTCACAGCAGTCTGCAGGTAATATTACTAATTTTCTAATATTACATGTGGCCTGGCATTTTTAGTTATTACTGTCAACTTCTAGTTTCTGTTGGAATTGCCTTTATGAAAGGATGCCACATTCAGTTGGTTTATGCAGTATGCCTCTATTTAACATTGTGGTTTGAGCTATACCCAGCAAGAATAATGATACAAATAAAGAGCAACTGGGCCATTGTAGTCAGTTGTGTAGCATGATGTGCTTTACTGTAAGGCAATAATGCAGTAAGCACCTACAAGTCTGTTGGATTTGGTAACATCACCAGTTTAGAAAGTTGCTATGTTACTCTTTCCTTTGTAGGCTTGTTCTGTTGCTGTTCAGTTCAAGATCTATTTGTCTTGTCATAGTGATGGCGTTCCTAGCAGTTCATGTTCAGTAGGCATCATTGTCTGTAAGCTGTTGAGCACACACTAGAAGAAGCAAGTAAGGTGAAGAACAGAATATTTTGTTGAACTCTTCTATGAAATGTGAAAAAACATCAAAAATGTGGCAAGGTTGAAAATAAACTTGTATTCTTGGTAACATTCTTGCACACGGTACCATACAACGTTAAAGGAATTTGTACATTTATGTCTTTAAGATGGTAAAAATTGCATGTAGAATGTATAAGTTAGTATTTTATTTTCTCAAACATTGTGATTTTGCCAAAAGCAAATACAGAGAGAGAAACATATTCGAAGTGTGGATGGATTTACAAGTGAAGGAAAAGGGAAGGTGGTGTTGTTTTGTAGTCATTAGTGAGGATGTTAGTTTTTGCTTTCGCTTGTTTTTTTCCTTATTTGCAGTCCAGTAATTTTCTTTTTTTCTGGTTTCTGAAAGGTGTAACTGTGGTGACATCAGCTGTGGTAGAATTGCATTCACCTATGAAAATAAAAACAACACTAAAACTGGATTTCAGATTCGACTCTCTGACTTTAGTATTGTATAGTCCGAATTCAAAACAGGTAAATATAATTTGTTTACTCAGAGAAAGAAACAGTTTTAAGGTTGTCTACGAGTTCTGAAAATTCTGAACAGGAATAGCTTAATTTATGAGCAGAGAAAGTGATTTCTGACAAACACTAGAAATAGTAACAGACATGATGGACATGATAAACAGCTATTTTAATTAAATCACATGACAGATATTACAGGAAAGAAATGAACCAGTGGTGGCACATAAGTGGCATCTTCTGTGATCTGACTAAAAACTTGTTGAAAATTTACCTTAGTTCAAAATACAGTTTGGAAAGAAAAAAAATGCAGAGGGATACAAACTATTCTTTAGTTAAACGCAGACCTGTGTGGACACGCACACATATATAAATAAAATTGTGGAGTGAGATAATAAATTTGTATTACAGTATGAATGCATTTTTATTCTTCTTGAGTTAAATTTACAAAACTTGTCAGCAAATTACTGACTGAAAGTTTGGTAATACTTTATTGTAAACTTATAGTCTGTTATTTTAGATTTTGAACAATTTTCCAGTATCTGGCTAAACACTACATAGTCATAACAGAATTTAATTTCTTATTTGGTGTCTTTGCATATACTATTTATTTTTAGACAGCAAACAAACCAAATTTGTGTATGACACACTTTCTTTTAAATATTGTCTCCTTCACTAATATAAACCTGCTTTAGCAAGCAGGGGTAAACCTTTGTTTTTTTCAGTTTTCTGTCTTGCTGATTTTTGTTGTCTTCTGAATTTCTAGTGGGTTTATTTAATACATTATTATTAGAAATCTCACCTAAAGCTGTGATCACACCCATGTATTATTTCCATTACATGTAAGCAAATGTACAAACGTATTCTCATTTTATTTAAATAGATGACAAATTTGGATCAGAGAGATGAACTTTTGAAGCTTGCAGAGTTCAAGTTAGTTTTGATGTCAGCTGCTGTCAAAATGTTATCAGATGGTTCAATGAATGCATCAGTCAAGCTGGCAAATTGTACATTAGATGATAAAAGACAGTCAATCCAGAAGGCAACACCAAGGTCTGTATTTTGACATAATTTTCTGTTTGTTGGAGTCTGACAAAGAGTTCCAAATGTTTCTATTTTAGTATTCTGTTAAAACTGCAATTGTTTCAGTGTAGATTGTTCTTTACATGTTATTGTAGACTTCTGTGTCTTTCTTGCCGTCTGTTCCACATTTTGAGACACATACAATGTTAGAAACAACCTTTAAACATGAAATGAAACAAACTTTAAATACTAATTTAATATACATGTAGAAACAAATTTCACTTTCAGCTTTAATAAGCCACTTGATAAGTAAAGACTAAGTTGTTTTTTTAATGAAGAGTAACCAATTTCAGTATAGTAAGACTTTTGATACATAAATAAGGAATTGTGATGGTTAGACTTGTTAAAATGTTGAATACCTTCAGTTGCCAGTGTATGAGAGTCCAGTTAGTTTTGAAGTTTTGTAGAATTTATGTTAATGTTTTTATTGGTCATGTTTTAAAACTTTTGGTGTTACTTTAAAAATGCTTTCTTGTTAATGGATTGTAGCTGGAGTGAGAATCTTGAGTGTTTTTTCAGTATCTGTGGCTGGCTTTTTATTGTCTTATTAAATGCCACCTTAATGGTTTTTCAGGATGGTGGAAATGAAGCATGGATTTGAAAAGAAAGTTATGGTAGATATCAGCTATAAGCAGGGGAGAGATGGCACTGTTCTTGATGTGATTGTTCAAGAGATATATCTTTGCGCAAGCATGGAGTTCCTACTTACTGTTGCAGATATATTCCTAAAGGCTAATGCAGAAAGTGCTGCTGCACAGAGAAATCTCAAACAGTCCTTACCTTCAAAGGAGCAAGGTACACCCTGGAAATATATAAAAAAATGTATTTAAATAACCATTTAATTTTGGTGTTATAATACTATTTAAAAAATTATCCTTTTATGCTATTTCCTGTGTTTGTGTGTATAGAATGGTGTCTTTTAACCAATGACGTTTCTTTCTTTGGATCATGGAAATCGGTTCATGTCCCTTGGTCTTTACTTCCAAATGAAGCTTTGTCTTACCAGACACAGGAAATACGTAAAAACATATGTCTAAAATAAAATGGGAAAGGACAATTACAGCTGGCAGTCTCTAGGTTTGTTTGGCTCTCTGCAGTCTCAACAAAACTTATAGTGATGATTACTGCTGTCATTTTGATCCTTCCTGAGAATGAGGTAGCATATTATATTATGCTTAAATATGAATTCAGCCTGCCAGATAGTGCTGCCTAGAAATGCTGTCATACCACTTGTCTACTGATGCACATTTTTCCCTACATCAGGAAACAGGCTTTTAGCTCGAGTGTCCGATTTGGCCTTTTTAGTGCAGGATCCCTATACCTGACATCAGAAATCAGTCGATTAGAGCATCAGAGCAGAAAATGGCTGTGTTTCCAGGCCTCAGGTAGTTCACATGAGGTCTGCAGAGCAAGTCCTTTGTGTTTGTTTTCCTGTAAATTTTGCTGAAGATCTTAAATGTGTCTATCTCAGCTAGGCCTGCTGTGATTATTAATTAGATCAAAACCTAAACAAATTAGGGAGTCTTACATAAAAGTGTATTGGTACTGCAAATGGTTACATCAAACACTATTAAATGCTGCATTATTGTCCTACAGAACAATGTGTGTTTTGCTGCACCAGAGAGGAGAAAATGTGTCTGGCATTTTCATAAGACCCTGTCATAGCTGGCTGATGTAGATGCTTAGTGAAGGTGATACATTTGCTAGTGTCAGAGGTAATAGCAGTGATGATACTGTTGTCCTTTTTGTTTTGACAAAGAAGCTTTGTGGAATCTTCTGTGGTATCTAAATGGCCCTGTATTTCCAGTGAAGATCCTAGAAATAAGTCAGTTGCAGGGATCTACAGGTTTTCTGACTCCAGCTGTGCTAGATCTTGCCTCTAAATATTTAAAACTTCTCTTTAAATTACAAGAGATCTAAATGGTGACAATTTAATCTTTGAACTAATTATCTAACTTAATTTTTATTTTTGAAGCACCTGTGCAGCCTGTATCTGCAGTGGAAATGAACATTGTTGTTAAAAATCCAGAGATTGTGTTTGTGGCTGATTTAACAAGAAGTGATGCCCCTGCATTGGTGGTTACAACACAGTGTGAGGTCTTCATTAAAAATAGCCCTGAAAGGTATAGCATGACAGCTGCTGTTAAAGAGATACAAATGAAAGCATGCCCATTTCTTCCAGAAAAAAGGAAAGGGAACATTACTACGGTGAGTCTGCAAACATCCAGTTTGTATTGAAAAGGTGGTCTGTAACTTACGCTATTAGAATGCAAATTATTTCTGAAGCTTTCATCATTAGAATGTATATTATGAACATATGAGTAAAATTTTGTGGCTGCCATTTGTTGATTTCATGCTGTTTTGTCTGTATGCCAAAAGCATCATCTTGATTTGTGGCATTGAGGTTTGCTTTGTATGACAAGCTACTATTGAGAGCTCAGAGAAGTAAACTGTTAATCTCTATGTCCTGTGTAAGTCAAATAGATTTTTATGTGTACACTATTTCAAACACAATGGGGTAAATTTAGAATACTTGCAGTCTGAAACTTTGGATCAAATAGCTACATAAATGCGTGACAAAGGGTCATAGACATAATGGGAAGTATGTATTGTGAAATAGATCACTTATGGTATGCTGTTCATAAATTCCTTCTTGTTAAGGTCCATAGATCCATTATATTGGAACTGGTTGTTTATATTTTGGCAACAGAATCAGACTTGCAAATTACTGGCCAGGTGGGAATGCATTGACTCCTGGAGCTTCTTACAGCTTTTTTACCTCTACAGCAGATTATATTCCTCAGTTAACTCTGCAACAATATTGTTACATCAGTGAAAAAGTTCAGTTTGACAAAATATCCAACTGTTACAGACCACAGATGAATTTTTTCAGCTCTGTGTTAATGCCCGCTTGCTTTATGGAGCTACGTAGGAAAGACTAAATCTGTAAGCAGAAAGGATTGGGACTTCCACTTATCTCCTTATGAGATACTTTCATAGCAGCTCAGTTTACTCCTCTAAAAAGGAGTTGCTTGACTTCTATTTCTGCAGCACGTGAATGTGGCACAGATGTGAAGGAAAAAAACCCAATTTGAGCAGCAGAGGATAAAATAATAGCACGGACAAAAAATTCTGTTAGATCATGTTCACTTGGAAAAGTGTGGTAAAACTGATGCAGAGTTGTCTACACCTTCAGTATCTGATTCCAATATGGGCAGAGATATCGAGAAAGATGGTAAAATTAGTATGTTTTAAAATTACTGTTTTTTGAGGACTTAATATTCTCACAAGAGCAAATTATTCTGTCTGTGCAGTAGAGTCTTAACTACATCTGAGGGTATGTAGTGATAGGACAAGGGGTAATGACTTGAAGGTGAAAGAGGGTAGATTGAGATCAGATATTAGGAAAAATTATTTACCATGAGGGTGGTGAGACAATGCCCCATCCCTGGAAGTGTTCAAGGCCAGGTTGGATGGGGTTTTGAATAATCTGGTCAAGTGGAAGGTGTCCCTGCCCATGGCAGGGGGGTTGTAACTAGGTGATCTTTCTAGTCTTTTCCAACATAAACCATTCTATGATTTTGTCTATAGTGTACTTCAGATTTAGTTTTGGTAGACCTTGGCAAGTGAGAGTATGTATGCAAAGACTGATTGTAAAATAAAGGTGGAACTGAGTGATGGTGATTCAAAAAGTGATATTTTTATTCAGAGAAACCGTAAACTGTTGTTGCTGTGTTGTTTCCTCGAAAGTCACAGGTATGATGATGCAGTGTTATTTTAAAACATCTGTAGACTTTACCTAAAGAATGGAGTTAGAGAAGTGTAATGCCCTTTACTGCAGTTGATATTTGAATCTTTCATGATTGAAAATGGCTGAGGTGATGCTTCTGATACTTTTTTTTCTTTGTTTGAACACATTACAGTGTTCAGATTATTCTTAATTTTGAAGAACTAAATAATGGTAACTTTTTCTTTTGGTACTTTTGATGTGTAGTGTTTGAGAGTACATGATTTTTTGAAGTGTTTTTCTCTAATGTGTTTTTACTCTTTTGTATAGGTTTTACAGCCTTGTGATTTCTTCTTTGAAATGAAACAGTCAGGTACTAATCCACAGACAGCTGATCTAATGATTAAATCTCTAACAATAAAAGTAGGTAGACCTTTATTGTGTTCTCTACTACTTCCTTCTCGGAAAGCTTTGCTTGTGGGATATATTTCTTAAAAAAATTAAAATCAGGAATGACTGAATCGGGGAATTGTTTCTGTTCTTCCTCAGGTCACCTACCTATTTAGCATGTGAAAACAAAACAAATTAAAATGAACAATTGTGTGTCAATGCTTTTGGTTTTGGAAACTGTGTTTTATATAATGGCCTGATGTACAGAGATACGTTTTTCAAGTGTTCAGATGTTGGGCAGTTCAGAAAACTCCCATCTGGAAGAAAGCAGGGGCTGAAAATCTGAATAGGTTGAACTGTAGTTTGTAGACAGGAATGAGTTTTCAAATGTGGAGTCCTGTAGAGAACAGAAAATGGTTGTAGATTAACATATTAATTACAATTTTGTGTCTGAGAGTACCAGTTTCCTCTACTAGCTTCTGATTTCCAATTATTCCAATTTCTTATTTGTAGGTTTCACCAATAATCATAAACACAGTAATTACTATTACATCAGCCCTTTATCAAACTGCAGAAACAACAGAAGAGGAGATTAGTCAAATTCCTCCGGACTTGTGGAATAAGAAGGATATAAAAAACCTAAAAATGTGGTTTCTTGAAGAGTCAAATGAGAATGAAGATACGAATCCAACTGCTGAACTGGTTCCCACAGGAGAGTCACTGAAAATGAGTATAGAATCTGTTTTTTTAACACTTGAAGCTGGGGTTGGGCACCGAACTGTACCAATGCTTTTAGCCAAGTCCTCCTTTCTTGGAGAAGTCAAAAACTGGAGTACTCTAATCAACCTACGGTCTCGTCTTGAGCTAGAGGTGAGGAATCCTACATAAGAAAGAAAAGTTTTCTTAAGATCTTAACTGTTATTATGTATATATACATGTATTATGCATATATATACATAAGTGTGTAAATATTTATACATACATATATAGATACACATATATAAAAACCCATTATGTATATAGACAGTTAAAGAAAAATAATGCATGTGTTTGATGACTAAACTCCTGCAGACAGATGTTGGGGGAGCAGGACAGGAATGAGGTATTTTCATTAAATGAACTTGAATTTAATTAAATAATTATTTAATGAAAATAATTTCATTGAATGAGTTTATCATTAAATGAAATATTATGCGTTAGGTGTGCATGATATACAAGTTCCCATAGACCTGTTGCATTAGTATTAAATTTGGGAGTAGCAACTGGCTAAAACTCTTTGACAATCTTAATTTTAAGATTACAGTAGAATACATTCATGTGTCATTTCTATTAAATACTATGTGGTAGCAGTATTGTACATAAAATATCTGAATGGGCTCATATCTAGAAATCAGTGACATAAAATACAGTGGTTGTTGTAGGTAGATTCATCCTTACTTAACAGTGCTTTAGGCTTCCAGTGCCTATAGTTTAAGCAAAAATTATATTTTAATTGACACACCTTATACCACTTCTTTGGAAGTGGGTCTTTGTAGTCGAGAATTAGCTGCCTCATTTCTTTAATGCATTTGCTTCATCGTATGGTGGGAGCTGAAAGTGCGATCTGGTAATATATCTTTTATATTATCAAAGTAATTATATACTTGTGATTCAATTTTAAGACTCTTAAAATCTGTAGAGCTTTCATTGATTTTACAGGTGTATTTAATTTCCTAACTGACTTCTGCATTTTGATAGGTACACTATTTTAATGAGATGTTTGGTGTGTGGGAACCTTTGCTTGAACCACTAGAAGTTGACAAGACTGATTTATTTGAACCATGGATTCTTGAAATCAAGGTATATTTTTCCAAAGCTGAGCTCATATTTTCCATTTCAATACCTTAGAAAAAACAAACCTCCACACCTTTCATTGCTGAGACTAACAGTTTTGTGTCTTCTTATTAATTTCTGAGACTTTTTTCCCAATTAGTGAATGAAACCAGCCCTTGCATAAATGAAGACCCAGACTCATAGATCTGTGAAATAATACTGTCTTTCAAGTGGAAAGATTTGATTCCAGTTGCACTACATCATCATAACGGCTTTATACCAGTTTCTGTAAAGATTAGGTCATATGCAAACGATGTATTCCGTGAGTTTCAAATGCTAGAATACCACTCATCTTGTTCCACAGTAGTATCTGTAGCAGAAATGTGTTGGAAAACCTGATAGCTGTTACTGACTAGCACAAAGTACACTGTAGAAATAGTGCTCTTACCACTTCTGTTCTTTCATAAGGGCATAATTTAGATTCTGGTCTCAAGGTACCTAAACATTTATCTAAGGAAGGAAAATACTTTTTTGGTTGGTGTTTTTTTCATCTCTCCTTCTGTCTGAACTGTTTTATTGCATTGTTTTCTGACTTTTTTCCCCCCAAAACTTGTTAAATGTTTTTAGCTTGAAAGGTTGCTCAGAATGGAAAACCCACTATTTTCCTAGAACTCTTATTAGGAAATGATGTTCTACAGTAGTGTCCTCAGAAGGGTAAAGATTACAGACTGAGATATTGCAATTAAGAAGTTGCTATAAAAATATTCCTGAAAATTTTCCTGAAAGATAGAGACCTAATGCAGGAGAAAGGTAGAAGATAGTGAGTCAAACCTCTTATCTTCATGCCCAGATTTGAAATACATAGTTTGGAACTATATAATTCCCAGAAATGTTGAAGGCCAGGAAAGTGTATTTAATGTGGCTTTTATTTATTTTCCTTCAAACAAATGAAAATGTACAAAGTATTTAATTTGAAAATACATAAAGACCAAATCTGGGGTTACTGTTTTTAAAACAGGAAATCAGTTATGTATAGTAGTTTTTACAGTGTTATTACCTGTGTTAAAATGAAAATTTTCACACAGCATTTTCTCTGTGTGTTAGTATTTAGTATGTATGTGTATGTATTTTTTGAATAATCATAAATTTAGCTACTGTTTAGAGGAATTTCATTGACTTCTGAAATGTATCTTTTGCCTCTTGCCTTCTTTATTCTTTCACTTTTCTGCTGTTATTTGAGAATAAAAACATGAACAAAGAAGAAAAACCATGACAGGACATAGAAGGGAGAAAAAAAGTGTTGAGGTGAAATTTGGTTCTGCAGGAGGAGTGGTCAGATAAGAATTCTTTAAAAATATACTTTCAGATGAAGAAGAAGGCTAAAAAAGCCTTGGTTGAATCAGATGCAGAAGAAGAAAACTACAAAGTTCCAGAATACAAAACAGTAATAAATGTTTCCTCGAAAGACCAGCTGAACATTACACTGTCCAAGTGTGGACTACAAATGTTGAGTAATTTGGGCACGGTAAGAGAGTTTAACAACTCTGACACTGCATAATTAAGTAAATTAATGTTTGCACGGATTGTCTTGATGAAGACTTACTCAGTATATTGGTGTTTTGTATCTATACTTTGCTTTCTAGGCGTTTGCTGAAGCAGCTAGTCAAACTTCAGACATCTTCAAAAAGGACCGAGCACCATTTGTAATTATAAATTCTTTAGGAGTTCCCATGACTGTCTTGCCTAGTGATTCCTTTAGTGTCTTAAATGTTGAATTTGGAGCAAAATTATTTCATTTAGGAGATGGTGAGAATTTAAATATGGAATTTGTCAGAACAAAAAATGAAAGCGACCAGTTCACAGCAATGACAACTCTGAGCAGCAAGAGGTTTTACATTCAGATCTGTAAGTTCCAAAGTTCATGCATCTTCTGCTTTTATAAATATTGCATGATGTGTAATACTGTGGCTTGTACAGGTCAGTAAGTATTGTGGGGCTACATAACATGAAAGGAGTGTTTCTTTAGATTTTAGATGTGTGGCAGTATTTGAAATCCTGCTTTAGTCTTCACAGCTAAAAGTTACATGTATCATGCTCATTAATTTTTGTAGCATACATTTTCTGCTATGATAAATTATTTAGGTAACTAATCTTTATTTCATAATTTTACTGCCATCAAATAATTTTAATGCAGAATTAAGCCACCCAAAATAGTTTAGGGTTTTTTTTTTAGAATGCTGAGGCATGTATACATGTGTGTTCATAGAATAAGTTACTCTTAAGGAGGATGTTTTTAAGAAAAGATTGTTTAAAACAAAGTAAAATACAATTGAAGCTAAAAGTAAAAATTACCTATTTTTAATGGTGTATGTGTTAGCAATTTAAGTTGACTTATTGTAATAATTGACAGTTCTTCAAAACTGAGTTCAAACTTTCTTGACCCTGTGACTTGCTAGTTGATTTGTTTTTGCAGCATGTATGAGCTATACCCTGTTACTAAGTCATTACATGTTGTAAACATTTCTTTTTATGCACTAATTTTATTTGCAGTGGCAAAACCCACTTAAATATTTGAGTGATGGACTCATTTGCTTTTTTTTTTTCTGTGGTGGAAAAAGAATCTTTGCTCTTTAGTAATGCCACAAGTTTGGCATACTAAGTGGTGATTGTACTTTTTCATGTGCTTTATATTTTTCATTAATAGATTGAATGATCCAGAAAACTCTATTGAATGCACACTTCTGTCTTTGAAATGTATCTCTGTGCTCCTTGTGAGCCTTTAATTTCTCATCTTGTAAATTCTAGGTCCACATAATCATTCCAGTGTGGAAAAGATTCCATTGACAAAAGTGGGTCGATGTATTTACAGTGTGAGACACGAGGAATCAGGTGTTGAAAGGCACATTGTCTGTCAAATTGATACTGTTGAAGGAAGCAAGATGATAACTATACGTTCTCCTATTCAGGTTATTTTATTTCCATACATTGTAATTTCATTACTTTAATTATTTTAACGAATGAAAAGAATCCTGTAGTCTTTAAATAAAACTTTAAGTATGTTTTTTAAAGTCTTACCTGAACAATTCACATAACTTTGCTGTTTGGTATTACAAGGTAGTTTAGAAGAGATTGTCAAGAATAAAAAGCTTTTTCAAAGTGATGGACAGGGACTGGAGTGGGGACGGAAATGGACCAGAATTTAAATCAGGATAATTAATCAGTAATGTTTTCTAATACTAGCTCTAATTTAACTCTAGTTGAACTGTTTGCTTTGTGTGAAGTGATCAAACCTCACTTAATCTTACCTTGGCTCCACAAGGTTATCCTTCAATTGGATTACTTCTTTTTTTCATCCTGTGCCATTGATACATGAATTTCATATTTAATACCAAGTAAGCTGAAGAGTGAGCACTTCAAGCCTGTGACTCTTTTGATTGAATAGTATTTTTAATAGACACGATATAGTTTACAACTACAGGGATGTTCCAGATATCAGTGTTCTATAGTCATAATGTCCCTGTTACTTTTCACTTGCTGGTTTTGCACAACTGGTTTATGACTTGGTTAATAACCAGATTTACTGTTTTATTCTTCCCTAAGTTAGATTTTAAATTTTTTCCTAGAGCAAATAATGCCACTAAATTAACAATGAAATAAAAAAAATGTTTGCAAAGAACAAGGAAACTGTATGCACCCCAAATCATAATGGGCGTTGGTGGTTTAACCTTAAATAAATATTTGACTTCCTTTGTGTTTTTTGCCATATAGATTTTTGACCCCCACACCCTTGTATCTGTTACATTTTTAGGAGAAAGTTCTTTGGAAAGATGTTGTACAGTTCAGATTTATTTGTCTCTGGTTTTCCAGGGCTCTGTGTTTCTCCTTGAAAATAATTTTACATCTAGTGTATTAATTTCATGATTAAAATATAGCATTGAACTACACAACTGAATTATTTAAGGAGATTTTCTGGTATTAGAGACAGTTATTTTGAAATACCTGACCTTGAATGCTAAATGGGTAAGATGAACAATGAAAGAGTTCTCATTTGTTGCTGTATTATGCTCAAAACACTTTATCTTTCCAGTTTTTTCTAATGTATGTTGCTGTATTTTTATTTCACATAGATAAGGAATCATTTTTCAATCCCATTAAATATTTTTGAGGAAGGAAGATGTTTAGGGACTGCTTCACCAGGAAATGAATTCAACATACCATTGTCATCTTACAGGTACTTCTATTGCCTTGCTTTTTTATCGCGGAATATGTTTATACATTGTTGATTAGTGTATCCATAGAATTGCGCTAAAAAAAATGTTTGCTACCTTATACTGTAATTAATACTGTACTGTCATTGTTGGGTAGGATCTTTTCAGAGCATCTAGTCTGAATTAAACAATACTGTTTAATTCCTGAATTGGAAGTCTTTTTTTGAAATCCATTTTACTGAACAATTTAAATTAGCTGTTAATTTAAGAATCCAAGCCCAGTTGCTTTTGAAATGCAGGGATTGTTATCTGCACAGAACAGACTTTTTTTTTTCTCCTTTGTATAGTGGTGTCTAGTGATGTGTTGCAGCTTTTTATAAAAAAAGTCTTTGTTAGTTTCAAGTTTTTAATTCAGAATCACAGAAATCAAATACACTTAAACTCTATCACAGGTGTAGAAAAAGACTTTTCAGTCTTAGAAAGACTTGGCTTCCAGCATAGCTATGCTTTTAGCACCCTTAAGCTAATACCCACTTAAAACTGCAGTGGGTTTGTATGTACAATTTTGCTGAACTGTCACCAACTCTTAGGCTGCTAAGTTGGCTGTGGTTGTTTTTTATGACTTTGTCTTTCTGGTTTTCCCCCAAACCTTTCCCCATTCTTTTTTCAACATGACAGATGTGTATTTCTTTCATTAAATAAATTACATTTTACTGTAGATAAGGTAAGTTCATTAATATTTCTAACTATCTGTATTTTATTTAATAAGGTTTAGTGACATTCTGATTCATTGCACAGATATATGGATGAGTTCCACTTGGCAGTCAGGAAATGTTTACTAACAAAAATCTTCAGTCAAGGAGCAGCTGGTTGGATTAAAGCAGTTGCCTTCCAAAAGTCATGCCTGTAAATAATCCGTAAACTTGAGGCTTTATCTGATAGGAAAGATAGACACTTTCTGCAGACCTGTCATAGCAGTGAATTGTTTATCGAGACCTTTTGCTTGGAACAGGAATATAGCAGCACTTGTAAGGGAATTCAGTAGCTTCTTCATAAGAATCTCCAACAGTCCCTTGTTTGCAAGGGACGTATGTAGAGGTATGGAACAAAAAGACCCAGGTGGTTTACAATTCTGTGAACTTCTGGGATCCAGACCATGCTTCCTCTTTTAAGTGAGATAAAGGAAGGCAATGAATAAACTCAAAAATATTCCAGGATCCAAGTAATACTAGGTTGTTAGAATTGCACAGTACTCTTTCATAATTGAAAAATTCAGTCTCACTGAGTGTTTAAAAAACATTTTCATTTACAGATCCATACTGAGTTTGCAACCACTACCCAGTGAAAATGGAGTGGATGGGGAATATGATATGTGTGAGGGAATTACATTTGATGAAATTATGAAAAATGTGGACAGTTTATTACAAAGGAAATGCCAGTCAGTGAGGTCAACTAACCACTCACTTATCATCAATATTGTTCCTGTAAAAGACACATTGACATCTTCATTATGTGCAGAAGATCAATGGAGTTTTCCATGTGTTGTTCATTTGTGGCCTTCTGTTCTTCTCCGCAATCTTCTTCCTTACCAGATAACTTACTCCGTAGAGGTAAATCTTTAATGTTTAAATTTTTTGTGATGTTTCCCACCTATGGTATGAAAGCTGACCACCTGGTTGAAATATGCTTATAAATCGGTATTAAAAGAAAGGGCTTCTGTTAAGATTATTTGTGAAGCAGGTTTGCAGCTCTTGTAAGGGCAAGTCTGTATCTACAGAAATGGACCAGCACCAGATGTGAAAAGAAATGGTATTAATCATTAGTAATAAGCCATACTTTAGATGTACGGTGTTAAGCTTTACTTTGCATATATGTTTTGGGCTCTGTGAGAGAGGCACTTTCTGCTGCTCAAGTGCAGCTTGAGTGTAATTAAACAGTTTAGTTTTTCATGTCAGCTATTGACTGCTTCAAATGAGAAGTATATCAGTCTACAGTAACATTTTATGGGCTGTCAGTGTTACTGACTTCTAGCAGTAGCATGCTTTTAACAAATTCTCAAAGCCTCCTTTTTGCTAGGTTTTGGCATGACAGGCATTGTAGTGCCAGACTTCATATTCTTTTTGGATGAAATTAAATTATTCCGTGCACTTTGACTTTTTATAGGCATTCATTCCAGGGCCAGATGAGAGCTGGTCTCAAGTAAAACACCTAAAATGTGTACAGTGTGGACATTGGTTCCTCAGCACAAAATGTTTCATTCTGTGGATCTGCCGTGGTTGTGTCCCACTACTTATTGATGTAGAGTTAGACTAATAGAAATATAGATGGGAGACAGTGAAACGTTATTTTTTTTTCAGATAGTCTTAGCATTTAATACTTGGGACACAAACAGAATTTAATCATAACATTTTGTCACAAATGCACAATTACTAGAGCTGAAGACCATGGCCTCTACAAAATGTATGGAGATAGCAGGCTGTCTTCTGTTTGTCTCTTACAAATTCAAATTTAGTGCAAGGAATCTATCATTTAAGCATGATTATGTGTGTGAATTTGGTGACAGATTTTTTTTTGGTGTTAAATATTGATAACCATGCATGGTTCTTTTTTCTGTAAAATGTTGTATTAAGGTAGACATTTAAAAATGTTACTTAGTTAAATAGTATAATAAGCATTTTAAAATTTTATCTAAATAACTTAATTTTCAAAGCTAATTAGAAAATAAATTGTTAGGAATGTTGAGTGTGACTCATAAATGTACACTGTTTGGTTTTTCTTGAAAAGGGAAATGGGAAAAAATATGACACTCTACAAGAAGGATGTTCAGCCCAGATTCATAATGCAGTCTTGGATCAAACAAAACTAGATTTACAGTTACTTAACTATCTTGATCAAAATTGGAAAAGTGAGTACCATATAAAAAGCAATCTACCTGACATCAGCTTCACAACGTTTTGCTGCATCACGGAGTTGGATAAGACTGAACTGGATATCGCTGTCCATGTGACCTACAGAACTGGGCAGATGGTTATAGCAATTCACAGTCCGTACTGGTTGGTAAATAAAACTGGTCGAATGTTGCAATATAAAGCTGATGGTATTCACCGCAAGCATCCTCCGGATTACAAAAAGCCTCTCCTTTTTAGTTTCCAGCCCAAAAACTTCCTCCAAAATAACAAGGTATTGTATCTTGTAAAACCTGGCAACTCTGTACTCCCCTATGTTGTTGTATGACAATGTTTTTACACTTTGAAAGTTATCTATACTATGCTATGCTCTGTAAAGGGCATGAAACCTATCTCTGTCTAAAGGCAAGAGTGTAAGGAAGTGCGTTGTCAGATATATTTGAGATGGGACATTCACATTATCAGAGGTATTGTTTAGAAGGATTCTCATCTTTGAAAGAAAGGAAATTCACTGAGCAGTGTTTCCTGAAGGAAAGAATTGCCTTTATTCCATTTAGACTGTATCAAAAGAGGCCCTTATTCCAAATAGGACATAGAAGCTGTGTAAGAAATGTAAAGCTTTGCTACTTGAAAAAAGAATGCTCCTACTTGAAAAAAGAATGCTCCTACTTGAAAAAAGAATGCTCCTACTTGAAAAAAGAATACTTGCAGTGGTGATTTGTAGATTGGGTCTGAGTTGGTAGTAGGCTAAGGTTAAGAGGTAGTTTACCATTTGAGTCTACAATGTGAGTTTTTTTATGTTTAGTTTATTACTAATGTTTATTACTCATGGAAGAATGATATAGGAGAGGTCACCCAACTGTGTTGATCTGCCTTTGAGATTTTAATTGTGATGTGTTATGGAAAGCTTTCTTACCTGGTGTCTTCCTCTGGAGTATCTTAGACTTACAATGATCGTAGCTTATAACTAAGGGTGGTACAAAGTATCTTTGTGAGATGATACTGACAATTGTCTTGACTTTGTAATAGAAACACCAGTATTTCAAGAATGCACTTACATTTATGATTATATATATGCGTACTTTATATATAATTTTAAATGTTGTCAGTGTCTGTAAACCAAGAATTAATTCAAGGTATTTCTTCATAGGTGCAACTTATGGTAACTGACAGTGAACTCTCTGATCAGTTTTCCCTGGACACTGTTGGAAGTCATGGTTCTGTGAAATGCAAGAGTCATAAAAAGGAGTATCAAGTGAGTAAATTTATCTTTCTAAATCTTACTTTCAGAAGATATGAATGAGTTCAAGAAAGGAACAGTGTATTTCTAACAATATCTATTTATTCACAGGTTGGTGTCACCATAAACAACAGCAGTTTTAATATTACTAGAATTGTAACTTTCACTCCATTTTTTATGATCTCAAATAGAAGCAAATACACTTTGGAAGTAGCTGAAGAAGGCAAGGAAAAGTGGATTCCCCTTGTTTTACAACAGGTAAACTTAAAGGAAGCTATTTTGAATTGTTTCTCTCAGGGAAAGAAACCACTGGTTTGAACACTCACTGATGAAAGATACGAGCCATGCTTAAGTGTTCACTGACAGGGTCTGAACATACTGTGCTTCTTCACTAAAGTATTTGTGTCCTGTTACCTTTTCTCACTGTTGCTTTAGGACATACTGTAAAGCTGCTTTATTATACTTGGAATGTTTTCTGCTATCTGCATTATAAATAGAATAAGAAAGACCTGTTCTATTACTATATTATCTCTCTCTGCAGCGGCACTGAAACTTGTGTTCTGTTTTTGCAGTGGTATCTGATAGAGTGGTTTGGCTGACCTGGTATGGGTCATGCCGCTTTCATACAGAAAGAAAATCCCTCATGTGGATTAGTTCAGATAGTTCCAAACTGTTCTTCTGGGACTAGTCTCACTGCTGTTTTTCAGTCCTTAATGTATAATTTCTAGAGAGGGATCACTGGCCCCCAGGCCGATTGGTGTGGAAGAGGCATTTGGGCTTTTCTACGCTGCAGAGGTCTGTTGCAGACTGGATGTGCAGCTTGGCTGTTTGCATCCCACTTGGCTGTGTGTATCCCACAATTATGTTTTGTATGTGTGTTGAGTTTTGAGGCCATCATGACTTCCTTCAGGACACACAGGAAAAGCAACACATGTCTGGGGTAGTGTTGAAGGTCTATGAAAGCTGAAAGTGATCCATACTGCCTTCTGGGAAGAGTGAAATATCCCTCCTTTCCTTTGAGTCTTGGAAAGAACATATCCAAAACAGAGACGGAGTTCAACAAATAGTGTGGTTGGAGGCCTTCTCACTTCTCTTTAGCATTGTAGGTATTCAGATGGTTACCAAAAATGCTTGCAAACTAAAATACCAAAGTTAAAGAGTATTTTAAAATCAGATTAGTAACCAGCTCTTGTTATATATTTGGCACCTTCAACCATATGCTTCTTAAGTGTGCTTTTTATTTTTAATGATTATGGAAGAGAAATACCATTTAAGTATCTTTTTAAATTTATGAAATTAATACTACTTTGCTTGCTTTATGTTGTCATTGTTCCACTGTAACTTTTAAGTGTACACAATGATGATTAGATCTTTAACTGTGTAAGTCAGTTCAGCTTCCCATAATGTTAGTCATTATTTTCAGAGAAGTTTGCTTTTACTCAAGAATAGGCTGTTTTCCATAAGCCTACACATCTGTTACATTTCCTAATATTCTTATGTTCCTCTGAACCTAACTTTTGTTTGACTGTATGTAGTTTTTTTTCTTTACATGCATGATTCCTCGTCTAGTTCATTGATAAAGCTCTGAAATGACAAAGGTTCATGTATAATAGGATGATCCACTTAATCTCTAACGTTTTACTCTGAGAAAATACAGTTTGATTTTATTCTTGGTGTTCTGTGGTTTATATTTGATAGAGAGTTTTTATTAGAATAAATTGAGTTATTTTACAAACACTTTTGAATTTTTCTTAAATTTCTTGAAATTCAAAGGTAATAGTTATGACAGTTCAGATACATTGCAACATATATTATCTGTGCGTTTCCTATGCTGGCTGTTTTATTGATATGCTTACAGAATTTTCTAGCATATCCCACAAGTGTCATTGTTTCTTAGGTGTTTCATAATTGTATTTTGATCTTAGTCTTCTTTCAGTTATCAAGTATCAAAGGAGGACTTCGTAGATTTTAGGATCACTCCTAATATCCTTTGAAAGATTAGATATGGCAGTTTATGAAATGGAATAGTAGAGGTCAACAGCGGAATCCATATCCCCTCCTAAATTATTCCAAACTTCACTGCCAAAATTGCTTGCCTTTCCACAGTGTGTCAGTATTTTCCCTTTTGACAAACAGTCTCTATAAAAGTCTGTGTTGTGACGTTTGTTTGCCAAGGTTGTTCATATGTAACCTAGTTGCTCAATCCACTATGTTTCTTATTTCTTCTTAATCTAGGTGGTTTCCAAACACTATTAGTCTATATTTGGGCATCCAGGATAGATTTCCAGGAAAAAGTTCCCATCTGATACTGTACTTGAGATACAGAACTCTGTTATCCAGCACTTCTCACTTTATTCTTTTACTTCAGGTTCATCTTCAAAAAACTGACAAGGTTGTTGAAATGTTATTTTGTAGCTCAGCTTGCTCCCCTCTCCCCCATTCTATTTTTGTCATTAAAGCAGAGTCCTTTCTGCTGCTTTTCTTTTTTATCCACTCTTCTTTTAGTGACAGATAGCCTGTGTTCTCAGGGAAAAAAGCAATCCTTGTGCAGAGCCCATCTTCTCTGGGACATGTTCCCTGTCTGGGAAGCAGCCAATATATCAGAATCTTTAAATATTTTTAGAGAAATGCAATGTTCTTCAAAGGTTCTACTGGTTGTTGGATAGTGATTAGTATGAAATGGCTTGCCAAGGACAGTCCTTCAGATAGGTGTAACGCAGGACAGTTGACCAATGTACATCCTTATAGCTAGAAAGAAAGAAAACATCACTGAAGACGGTACATGAGACCACTGCTAAATATAAATAAAATATTCTGTAATGTAATGGAGGCTGTTGTATAAATATAATGTCTGCTGAAGCACTTAACATATTTGAAAACGCCATCATTTTGTGACACATTCTGTGGCTAAAGACCATTACAAAATATTTTTTTTTCGGTTATCGGTATTGATTGTGTAACTTCTTGTTTAACCAGTCATTTTTACTTGTTTTGGTTTTGACTTTAGAATTCTGTTTACTGTTGACTGGTTCTCCTTGAATTCTCTTTGAACTCTCAATTTTCTTGTTGAGACTTGCAATGTTTTGTGCTAGTTTGCAACACAATTTAGATTTCCTTTGGCTGTTGGATACATGTTGGTGTAGGTAACACCTTCAATCTTGCTGTTTAACTATATTTTTTTCCTTTGTCTTCCTGCTTCCTGTGGTGTGAGAAACAATGGGAAAGGGAACTTAGTGGCATGGTAAGTTGGTGAACTAGTCTTTCACCATTGAAGATTTAATTCTAGGATTCAGATACAATTAAGTATAAACATTTTGTTTCTTAACCTGTGTTAGAGAAGGATGCTCCTGAAGTTCTGAGTGTTGCAGGTGAACAGTTTGAAATGCAGGAAGACTGGTGTATCTAGACAGACTTTGGCTCTTGCTGGTTGAAAGCTGTTGTTATAGCTTGTTCCTGTGCCAGGACTCTTCTAATTAGTTAAACTCTTCATTAGTTACAACGAAAACTTTTGTGTTCACTATCTTGTCTTACTTATTTGTGTGCAAACTATTGAAGAGGGATTGTCTGTGGAATTTTTAAACCCAGAATGGCTATGATTTCAGTGGTGGATGTGAATAGCAAAACATCCTTTCTAATTTAGCTGCCTAAAGCTTCAAAATTTTTTTTATAAGTTTTATACCCACATACATATGTGTATTTATATTTTTTATGTATATGTGTGTATATAAGTATTTCAAAAGAGCAGCTAGCATGCTGATGTCCTGTGTACTCAAAATTACTATGGGGTGTATTTATGGTAATATCCTTTTTTGTCATTGGTGTCATTTTAAGATTAATTTGTAATTCCTACTTAATTTGGCAAGAAGTAGGTTAATGGAAGACTAGTTTTGTCAATTTTTTTTTTTTTTGTAACAAGCTTGGCCATTTTGCTGTTGCAGGCATGCTTAGCTTTATATTCTAGATTTTGTATACATTATCCATTTCACATCTACTTCATGTGAATATGAAGTCTTACAGTTTTCACATTTAGCTCCTTCACTTCTTGGTTTCTTCGCTGTAGTCTGAATTATGTCTGATTTCCTTTCCATTTACTGTGTTCAGGTAAGTAATTACTTCTAGGTCTTTTAGTAGAGTTTCTAATCCAACTTACTACACATTTGGGTAGAATTTTGGTAAATAGTATGCACTTTAGCCCAAAGCTCACCTACTATCTAGTTCATTTTCTCACTTCAAAATATCTGATTATATAATTTTTTTTTTCTAGTGTATTCCCTTTTGGCCTGAAAACGATGCCAACAAGCTGCTTGTTAGAGTTGAAAATTCTGATCTTCCCCCAAAGAAGATAAATTTTGATAAGCAAGAAAACTGTCTGCTCCTACATTTGGACAACAAGGTAAATGGCTGCCATGGGAAATTAGGTAAAACAACATAAATGAGTTTAATTTCCATTTTTAAATCTTCCTGTCTTCTCATACAATCAAGTATTGCAAAACTTCAGCTGGGGAAAGGTTTATATATATGCAAGTGTATTATTCTCATTTTCATGCGCTCTCTTTCCAGTGTGTACACTGTAGGTGTTCTGATAGAAGTAGGTGTTTTGTTTTAACTGCTTCTCTGTGAAACTGATCTACAGAAGATGAAACACTGTTTTGCTAGTGTTTTCTAGCTGAGGCTGGGAAATATTTACATTAGTTCTCAAGTAACGCTAAGTTACATTGAAAAATAACCTCAGCTTCACTAAACTTACTTGTGTTGTGTGCGGTCTCATCTAGGAGTAGTTTTTGAGTGCTTTTAATAGTAAGATGTTTTGGAGGGCATTAATGCATGCGAAGATGATTCCTCTACTACCAGCCTAAATTTTGACAATACAGAACTCTTTCAGATTTTTGATTACTAATTCCAGTACCTGTTATTTAGTAGTTAAATCAGGGAAATATTTTAAAGACATGTTAAAATGGGTTGGTTGGTTGACTATTTGATGGTTTTAGCTTATGAGAGTAAAAGTCTTCCAAAATATTTAAATTAAATTTGCTTTACTAGAAATTCATACCACTTCATAATTTTTACACCTGACAGCTTGGAGGAATTACAGTTGATGTTAACTTGACCGAACATTCTACAGTGATTACTTTTTCTAATTATCATGATGGCGCAGCTCCATTTCTGTTGATCAACCATACTAAAGAGGAAGTTATTGAATATGGACAAAGGTAAGAAGAGTTCTAGTGTAGATGTCTGCATGGAGACATGCAAACTATTTTGTGTGTTGTAAGTACGCCTGTTTCTTAAGAAGCCTGTTTTTTAAGAAATGGATGTCTTAAATTCGTCAGAGCATGCAAAAATCTGTTGTTTTATAAATTGAAGATAATGAATTCTTAACAGAGGATTGTAATATAGTGCTTTGTGCCTGTTTTTACAAGTAAAGAAGCTGTCTTGTGAGAGTTAAAGAAGCTTTGGCGTCTCTTTTCATATGAACTTTGTGGCCTTGCCCTCTGTATTCCTTTGCATTCCTGGTGGGGGCAAACGATGTGCTTGGCTTTTTTGGAGCTCTGCAGGTGCTAGCTGTGCAGAATAGGTAACAAATGAGTTGTAAATGTAATTAGACTTGAGATTTTTAATATGCTATCTTAGTTAGTTGAGAAGTATCTGAAAGAATTGGTTAAAAAGTTCAAATATAAATTATATGCAGTTGGTGAAAATTTGGTTCTGCATGCAGCTGTAATGGTTCTGTTCTCAAGCTGGATTGTCTTTGTAACACTTTGCTACTGTATGCAGATACTGTGCAGTGCTGAGACATGTAAGCAGTATCTACAGCATTCTTGACCTATTTCTTTTTAAAAGCCTAACAGTCTCTACCATTTTATACCATTTTTTACTTTCAGTCAGTCATAGCAGTGTTGTTTACAGACTTTTAATTGAAAAGTGGAAGAGCTGCTAGTCAAATTAAGCTGCAGCGCTATGTTCCTGTCTGAAGAATACAGTCAATTGTTGCCTTGTTTTTTATCTGTAAATATTATTAATTTTTATCTTTTCAGCTGGCTTTTGGGAAACCCTAGTATAAATTTAATAAGTATATATGTAACTTTTGTAATGAACTATGGAGAACAAAATAGAACGTTTCAGTTGTAAGGGACCTACAGTGATCATCTAGTCCAGCTGCCTGACCAATTCAGGGCTTATCAAAAGCTGAAGCACCTTAAGGGTATTGTCCAAATGAGTCTTAAACACTGACAGGCTCGGGGCACTGACCACCTCACTGCTGTTGTAGTGTTTGTCAACCCCCTTGGTAAAGAAGTGCTTCCTCATGTCCTGTTTAAACATATCCCAGCACAGCTTTGAACGTTTCCCACTTGTACTATCACTGAGTCCCAGTGAGAAGAGATCAGCACCTCCCTTTCTGCTTTTCCTCCTGGGGTAGGCATCTTTCAGAGTAGAAGGCAAGTATACCAGTTTGTATGTGAGGGGAAGTGGAGTTTAAAAATCCGTTTTTCTGAAAATATGTGCTGTACGCACATGCTAAACGCTGCACTTTTTTTTTTCTTTTTTTTTGCCCTTCAGCAAATCATTTAGGGGAAACCTTTCCTAATAATCAGATTTTGAACATGCTTTTCTTATCTTGGAATATTAATGTTAGTCAGCACAAATCCTGACTTTTTGTATCAGCTTGTAAGCTCCACTGTCTGGTTTTTTTTTTTTTCTCTACTTAACATTTCCTTCTTAATCAGAAGTGGGGAAGAAAATAAGTATTTAAAAATTACTGTATATACTTTTTTCCTATGTATTTTGAAGTATAAATACTGTTTTTATTGTTGTGCTGAGAATGGTTTTATGCATGGTTTTTTATGCACAATGTTGTTTTAAGTTTGCGTTTTCATTATTTGAAAAAATAGTTATTAAAGTGTTCTTGTTGAAATACTAGAATGCAGAAGTCATTGACACAAAATAATAACAATTTAATTTAGTAACATATTGTTATAGCTCCCTCAGTGAAATGGAAGACTGTCTTCAGCCAAATAAGGCAGTACTGTATACTTGGGCTGACCCAGCAGGATCTAGAAAATTGAAATGGAAATGTGGAAATAGAACTGCGGAAATTACCCCAAAAGAGGTATGTTTATTATCTGAATGTCCTTTTAATGCTGTCTAACTTATTATCCTGTTCATCAGTGTGTGTATGACGTTCCATGTGTAATGAGTATGATCAGCAATCTCATATATGAGGTTCAATCACGGAACAGTAACAACACTGTGTTTGATGAAGCTTATGCCAGTAAGCATTGTTTTCAGTTCAGAAGCATCTGTGTAGAGAGAGACTGTTGTAAAACTTCATAATGTAAAATCTCATTTTCCTGTACCTTTAAAAAATATCTTCTATTGCTGTTTGTCTTGCTAAGACTTTTGCGTTTGCTTGTGAAATATGATGATGGAAGGAGTTGTTTAAACTTTCCCTCTCTTCATAGGACAAAATGGAAATACTCAGCCTGGATTGTAGAAAAATGGTCTATTTGGTGTCATTTTTTGAAGGTTTGCAGCGTATTGTCCTGATCACTGAAGACGAGAATGTATTTAAATTGACTTATGAAAGTGTAAAAGCAGAACTAGCAGAACAAGAAATTGTTCTGTCTTTGCAAGATGTTGGAATTTCATTGGTTAATAATTATACAAAGCAAGAGGTGTCCTACATTGGAATTACAAGGTAACTTATTTTGTGTGCAACAGTCTAAAATGTTTAACTTCAGGTGTTTTCACTTGGTTTGGGTGCAATGGAAGAGGAAAAAGATCTTGGTAAATCATTTCTGTTTTACTGTTATGACACATAGTGAAAACATTCTTGTATATTAATGCATATTCTTTCTGTCTTTGGACGTACATGTTTTTGCAGCAAGTATGTGTAACTCTGTGTGGTAAACTTCCCTGTCCATGTAGTTTGGGGAGCAATAGTTTGGGGAGCAATAATAACTGTAAGGAGTAAGATCTGTGGGGTAGTTAATGTCAGTGGATTTTTCTGTCTCCGCTACAGAAACAAATTACTGAATTCTATGTTGAAAATTTTGATGGAGTAGCAGCTTGTAGTTGTTTTTAGTTTGGATTGAGAAATTGTGGTGGCTTCAAGGCTCTTAATACTTTAGGTTTTCTACTGTAGTGTTTCAGAGGGAAGCAGAAAAATACCTGTGTAATGCTTAAGAGATGTGTGCTATTACATATTCAAACAGGTTTTTTAGAATGCTCAAGGGACAGTTGTATATCATCACCATAATCCACACATTTTATGTATTCCTAGCCATGAGGTTACTTGTGGTAAGTAAAAAAGTGAGGGTTTTTTCTTTTGATTAATCATTTGCACTGCACTGTAAGACAAACAGGGAAAAACTTCACATACATTTATACTTCACATGTTCATATCTGTCATTCACAAAGAAAATACCAATCCTTGCCCTGGCCTGAGAAACTGAACTCTTGATAACTACCTAGACAGTGGAAACACCACATTAAAAGTGGCAGTTAATTATCTAGATTTAAAGTAGTATTGAGATTTCACTGAATCGGTGGTTTTTGGACACAGCCATCCATAGTCAGTATAGTATTGTTTTCTTGTTAAACCCCGAGTGGATGTCAAAATCCTGAAAGTTCTTTCCGAGGAGAAGAGATTATTCCTTGAGTATGGTGAAGAAAACCCTATTACTTAAAAAGTTCCCATTTGTGAATGTCTTGTTAAAATGGAGAAGGCAGTTTGTATCTAACTTGATTCAGAAACAAGTTTCACCATGCCAGTCCTGGGATCACAGCACATTGAGAAGCGAGAGAAAAAAATCAAGAAGAAAAAAGACTGGGGGGAGGGAAAACTCCCAGCAGTTTCAAGGTAGTACTCTATTTTGTAGCTGGTTTGCCCTTTAGCTCACCAGGGTTTTTTGGTGGTTCTGCCATTTATGTCTCTGAACACAGACACAGATGTAGCTAAAAGAAATTGGATTATGGGGCTGTGTCTGGAAAGCTGTGTATTTGTGGACTATAGAGTGACTTGTGGAAAGAAGAAGCACATTCCATTTGTCTGATAAGTGGTTTGTGCCCTATTGTGTGCCTTCAGTTTTACTGTAAGGTTTTTTACAGAAGCAGTGGAATGAAGTGGAATTAAGCAGAAGAGAATCCAATGCCTTTTAAGGATGATTAATTATTTTGTTGTTTTATTAATAACAAAAGTAAGAGACAAAAGAAAAGAATTAATTTTGGAAAACCATTAAAAAAACCCAACAACAACAAAACAAAATAAACCAAAACCCCCACCATAAAGTCTGTAGAGGAAGTGTGTAAATTGAAATCACCATCTATTGATTTAGACAGGAAGAGTGAAGGCACTAGCTATCAAAAATAAGAGACAGTTCAAGAGGCATTTATTTCATCTTGACGTGAAGTTCTCAATTCCTCGTAAATTCAGCTGTGCTAAAATAGATGTAGGAGTATATGCAGAAAACTACATGGAGATTGTAGAGTAATGGATGACAGTACTATTGAAATGAGCTTCCTGATTAAGTATCCTTACCTACCCATCTTTATCAAGGTGGGGAGCTATACAAACTTGCTCATAAATTTTCTTTTTTGCCTTATGTTGGAGAGACTGGCTTCCACTTAGTACCAAGGAGTCAGTGGGTATTTTGGGTAACTTGTTTATTGCAGTAGTGCTTTATGATGTGGTTTCTCATTCCAGGGTTATGACATATTAAAAGCCATACTATGGTAGATAAAACTTGTTTTGAAATAGCTAATCCTTCTCCTTGATACTTTGTTTTGTCTTCAAAGTTCTGATGTGGTTTGGGAGACAAAACCCAAGAAGAAGTCAAGATGGAGACCAATGAGTGTTAAGCAGACTGATAAATTAGAACAAGAATTCAAAGACTACAGCGAGCTAACTCCTTCAGAAAATAAGATTGTTGAGTTGGAATCAAATGTTTTGGTAATAATGATAATTCTCTAGTTCTGTTATGTGTATACACAGGAAAAATAAAAGATAATATATCAATTTTGCTATCTTTTGAAGAAACTTCTAGTGAAAATAGAGATGATTAATTTACCTAATCCATTTGAAAACACTTCTCTAGAAAAATACCTGCAAAAAAATCCATAGATGTTTGAAAACTTACTTTAGACTTTTTGTTATTAGCCTGTAATTTTGAAATTGCAGTGTAACATTTTTGCAGGTCATGGGACTAAATATGCATAAAGCTACAGTGAAGAAGCTTAGCGTTTGGTTCATTTGTTATACTGGGGAGGTAGGCATGGTGTTAGTTTTTTGGGTTGGTTTGTTTGTTTTAGCACAAAATCTTATGTTTTTCTAGTGCCTTATTGTGGGATAATTCAACTGTCATTTAATGAGACACAGATGAAAAATTATTCCGGAAGTTCATCTGCAATGTAGAAGAACATTATGCGCAAAATGCTGCTGTCCTTATCTGTAGATAACTTTTAGATACTCATTAGAATTGTGTTGTAAGTAAATGAACACGGTATAGGTAAACAAGCCAGTTTTACTCAGTTGTAGACAGTGATATTATACTACTGTGACTTTCCTTTAGAAAGCCATGCTAGTAATCCCTTGAGTAACAGAGTAATTTGTATGTATGCTTCTATTGAAATTTATGACAAAATCTGATAGTTTTATGTTGAAAGCTGCAAAACTTTTACTGCTAAGCTATCTTTACAGTGTTAACGAGCAGTGTAAATTTTAAAGTATACTATAAAAAGCAGTCTTTTGAAACATTTAGCATACATACCAGATTTTCTTTAATAATACAACAGGTATGTTTAACTCCTAATGGAATGAACATGAAAATTCAACAACCAAATGAGATTCCTATCAGAAGGAATTATTTGCCAGCTTTAAAAGTAGAATACAGTTCATCTGCACATCAGAAGTCTTTCAGAATTCAGATTTACAGGATACAGGTGAGGCTTGTCTAAAAAGGTAAGTTATTTATTGGAAAAAGTAAATTAGACAGTTGGTTTTATTTTTAAATTGTTTGGATTGGTCATGTTCTGAATTTAATTGTACTCATTGGCTTTTACAAGAGTACTTCTCAGTCTTTGGAAATACTACTTAAATGCTTCTAGAAACGAAAATCCAGACAGCTATATGACTGTTCAGGAAAAGCATTTACCATTCATCTTCCATGCTTTTTCTTGTGGTTTTCTTCACAACCGACAGAAAAATAGGTGCCATTTGTTGTCTTGTATATGTTTAAGTCTTTAAAAAACAATCCTTTGCAAAAATTCTGTGGACAGTTTATTGCCACCAACTTAGAGAAGCTTTTCTGGACTACTTGGATTGAATTATTTTATTTTTAAAATAGAGATGTTTTGAACCACAGTAGCACCTTTTTTCTGCTTTTGAATTGGTGGAATGGTAAAGGTAATGTTCGTAATTCTTGTGTTTGTCCTGAATTTAAAATATTTCACAATTTAAAAGCTAACGTGCTGCACCTTGTCCTGTCCTTACCCCTATTAGATACAAAACCAGATTCCTGGAGCCATATTTCCCTTTGTGTTCTATCCTATTAAACCTCCAAAGTCCATCACCTTGGATTCAGGTTTGTTGTTCTAGTTTAACATAATCCTTACTTCTAAAATGACAAGGTGACTTGTTTATACTGAAGTTAACCGCATCTTTTCCAGATGAAGTCTGTATACGCTTACTGACTACAAATACTAATATTAGATACAGGGAAGCAGTTTTGTCTACAAAGAAGATATACAGAAAACCATTTGAGCAGTTAACAGTTAAAAAAAAACCCCAACATTTCTTTTAGCCGTCAATATCAGACCTTTTAAGCACATCTTTTTGACATGCTAATTCAGTCTTGTGGAGAGCATAAGGTGAAAGTTACATATGGATCAACTTAAAATGGGCTTTTGGCAGTTGAATTCGGACTACAACTAAAACTTAATGCTGACTAATACAGAAGAGTTGCCAGCTGAAAATAAGAGAAGATCAAATTGTTGCTTATATTGATGGTAGTGAATCTGTTGCACCATTTCTGTATTAATTGCATTTGGAGTTCTGGGGCAGTGAGTATTTACTTTTCATCTTCAGTCATCTAGTTTTTCCCTACTGCCCCAAATTAATTGTTTCTTAGTCATGTTGTTGATTTTTTTTTTTTCCTCTTTGCTTTCGTGCAATACATGACCTAGTGATCTATCGGAAATAACCTTAACTAATAAGAAAATAAAAAGCGTGCTGGTCTAAACTCAGAATTGCTATGTGGGGCAGCATTTATAAGATCTGTAGATAAATTATATTTGCCTGTTCTTTGTGTAGCCTGCTGACTTCTCCATTGCTTGGAGCATTACTGAATGTCAGTACACTGTGTGATGAGCTGCAGTCTTCCATTAACTTGTTCACTTGTCACTTGGAAGTCACTTGAAGACCAGAGTGATCTCAGGAGACATTCTTGATTGAGACAAAGAATACTGCCTGTAATTTTGTACAGAAGCTAAAATATGTCAGGTGTTTGTTCTAAGTATGACCAATTTCAAGCTACAGTGCATAGATCTGCAGAATTCTTTTTTTTCGTTTACATTTTTTTATCAGCTGTGAGAGAATCTTATTCCATGGCTAGGGAAATCATATAAATCTGAGATTATATAAATATTAATTTTCTTTTAAATGAAAACTGTATGTTTTCATAGATAAATGAAATGGAATTTTGATGTTCCATTTCATCCTTGTTTTCCTATTCCTTTCTGTTCCTGCTCTTTTCCCTGAAATAGTTGTTCTCCGTACACTATGTAATTGTCATATCCACTATGTAATCCTGCTTTACAGGGTTGAAAGAATCTTGAATTTATATGACATTTTTGTATTAATAATATAAAGGTATGTATATCATATAAAAATCTGTACTGATCTTTTTTTATTTTACAACTTCATAGCACCAAAACCATTTACTGATGTCAGTATTGTCATGAGAACTGCAGGACATTCACAAATATCTCATATTAAGTAAGTATTTAGGCATGTTCCCTCTCTTTTGCTATTGGTTATATTTAGTCAAGCTTTAAAATTAAAATTATTATGGGGCAAACATAATGAATGCAACACAGTTTTACACCAGTTCTGAAGGATCAGAGCACTTAGAGATAAGAGCTCAGCCCCCTTTATTATCCACATAATTGCAGAATAAAGCAAGGATTTTTAAGTGTCTTCCTAATGCAGAATTTTAGTCTTTTTTAACTTAGAAAAAGCTCTGTTTAGCAGTGCTGTATACAGTGTTAAATGCTGTAACTTGTTCAAAATAGTTCTGGTTACAGGCAGTATGCAAAACCTTCTTTTCATCAGTAATGGGAAGTCCCTTAAAAAAAAAACCACAAAACAACAGGTATTGACTTAAAGTACCTTTTTTTAGTTAAGTGGTCTAAATACCCTAGATTAAATTCTACATGTTAGAAATGTTTGTAAAACACTTCAGTAATTGTTTTTTTCATATGTAGGTATTTTAAGGTCCTGATTCAAGAGATGGATCTCAGAGTAGATCTTGGCTTCCTATATGCACTGGTTGAATTCTTTACACAGACTGATGTGCCAAGTGACCAGGAGGTAGAAACCTTTTGTTGTTCAACTTAAGTTTGTAATTATTCAACTTGTATTTAAAAAAAGAAAAAACATCTTGGTTTTATGTGTCCTTAGCACTGGTTAGTAGGAGTATCTGGGATTAACAAAAGTTACCATTGCCCCAGGTAAACAGTGAACTCTTGCCTTTGTCCTCATCTTGCATGCTATGCAAAGAAATCTTCAAAACTTTCTGTGAAGAATGAAACTAATGTTGTCCTGGATTCTTTGTTCTTTCTAATGCCTGGGGGATCAGTTAATCAAGAATCCAGGATGGGAGGAAAGTAAAAATAAGTCTTTTCCTTAATGTGTCTCACTTAAAAAAAAACAAACAACACAAACAACCCCCAAAAACCCAAACCCCAAACACCCACACCCACCCCAAAAAAACAACAACCACCAAATAACCTTGGAAAATCTTGGCCAGGAAATTACTGACACTTGCTTTCCTATGAGAGCAAGAGAATGTAAAAAGGAATGGAGAGAGGTTGATTCGAAAGTGTTTTCAGTTATTTCCTGCAAAATTAAAAAGTTGGAAGATGATGTAGTTACATGTTGAAACTTAAGTGGAGAGGAGAGGGCAGTGGGAGGGAACAGAATTACTGTGCAGGGAGACTGAGAAGTGTTTGTACACAAGAACAGTAGAAATAAAATAAAATACAATAATTTGAAGTGAAGTGCAAGGTACTGTGTTTGGGGAAAAAATAATGAAAACTTCAGTTATAACTATAAAGCAACAGAGGAGCCAGTTTCTTAGATTTGCCAAAGAAAACAACAAGAGGTGATAAGCTGTACAGTTACAGTGCAATTCTGATGAATGTTGGGCATGCTGTTCTTAAGAGTATTGAAATTTGAATGTCAATACACAACAAACTGATAATAAATTATTAGCAGAAAGTGTATCTTTTGTGTATATGTCAAAAATGCTGCTATGAAAAATGAACCAGAAATACTTGCATAAAAGATTTGCCTGAATGAGTAGAGCAAAAAGGTCCTTTTTATGGGGCATTAAAAGGTATTGTCTTACTGTGGCAAGTGAAAAGGTATGCTGGAAAGGAAACTTAGCTTTTGTTTCATTTTATCTGCACATCAGAGATTAAAAAAAAGTATTACCACTCAGGGATTATGCTAAAATAAATAGAAAAGATTAAAAAGTTGTTCCAGTGTAAATATAAATTGAGAATCAGAAGGAAGTATGGGAAAACAAAGAGAAGTAATTTATGGACTAACATTTCAAGCAAGATAAGAATCTTGTTAGAATTTTGTAAGTTTACGGCAGAATATATTTACGTAAGACTGTTACGGGTTGCACTTTCATAGATATTTTAATCTAAGTAAATTTGCTACTCTTGCATGGTATAGTTCATTAAATATACCCTCAGTTTCCTACTTTTGTTTAGAATTTTAAAAAGAAGATTCTGATTTTGGTGGGTTTGTAGCTTGTTTTCTAGCCTGTGATTAAATTAAAACTAAATATACTCCCCAGTTACGTGGTTACCTTGAGTTTGCAGTTGTGAGGCTTGAAGATCTAGCTGTTTCTTCCTGGTCCCGTCTGTCTTTCCTGTTGTAACTTGAAGCCTGTGGGTTCTTTGCGAGCTCTAGTGGCACCACAGTTTTGGAAAGACTCACAAAACACACTAATTGCTTATTGACTTAAGACCTTTTATCTCTTGGTGATGATGTAAAATTTTAACTTAAAGAATGGGATCCTCTCTGGTGAGAGGCTGCTTCCTCTAAATGAAGACCTAAGCATGTATTTCTGTATAATCTTTTCTTATTGTATTATAATATATAATTATATATTATATTCTTAATATATAACATACAATATTTTATGTATGATATCATATATAAATTATATTTAATATATTTTATACGATACTATAATGTATTCTTACTATATTATGAGCTTAATTAAACATATTTTTAAATGTTAATATTAATAATGAGCAATCTAATTGTGACTTATGAAATACAAGGACATTTGAAGGGTTCCTTAAACAAAGCAGACATTTAATGAAGATTAATAATGTTACTGTAGAATTGTTTCAGAAACGTTGCTGCATTCTCATATGCGAGAATATGTAGTCTGGGAACTGGTGGTTCCCAGCAGTGTGCTAGGGCATACAGTCTGTTGATGCCAGGTGTACCTGTGAATTCTGTATTATTGTGGTAGTTTGAAGAATTACATTAATTTTCATGCCTGATTGTGTAATGGAAAAAAATACATTGTTGTATTTTTTTTTTTTTTCCCCTCCCAGTGGAAAGATGAATGATTTGAGATTAGCATTGAGAGCTGAATTGCTAAATCCAGAGGGTAGAGGAGGCCCTATTCTGTATTTCCAATTTTTGGGGAATTATACTTAATATTTAGTGCCTTGATTGTTTTGCTTGTTTAAGTAGCAAGGTGCTACCTGTGTTTACTGTTCTGAAAGGGCTTCTCACATTATTTTCAGTTACAACTTCATTTTCTTTGACTGTTAAGTCTTGTTTGAGTATAACTTCAGAGTAGTTATTACTGAAAAATCTTAAAATGTTACTTGTACTTGACCAGTTCTTCAAAAACTGTTGTAAAGGATCTCTTGTCTTTTGAAAAAGAGCTAGATGGAGATCTTCTCAGAGTATGTAGAAGTCTAGTTTCTGTGTAACAGAAAATAGTCTTTATTCTAGTTATTTGTATTTAAAAACCTATGTGTTATATTATATTTGAGAAGGGTGTACATATAAATATATATATATATTTAACCTTTGTTTGACCCAGGTAAAAGTTGTCCAAACTTTACTTGAAATTATTTGATATTTGAACTTGCATAAAAAGAGGGGGTGGTAGTGGTTTATTTTTTTAAAACTATCAAATAGGTGTATGTTTCATTGTCATCTTATACGTGTTTTTCTCCTCTTCATACAACAAAAGGCAGCAAATAAACTCTAGTTTAAAGTCCTCTAAAACGTCAACTCTAAGTAAAAAAAAAAAAAAAAAAAAAAAGATCAGGAGGGTAAAAGTCTATATGTTAGTCAATATGTTGCATCTCAGTGACTAATGCATGGTCATTTTATGTAGTCCAGATTTTAAAGTAATATTTTTTTGAAAATGCATTCACAGCTAGAACTTTTCAAAAAGGATGTTGAATCTCTTCAAGAAGAACTGATGAGTGTGTCTACAACAGATACATCACAGATCAGCTTGTATGAATACTTTCATATCTCTCCAATTAAGGTATACCTCTTTGACCATACAGCCTGTGTTTGCTCCAACTGAATAATTTTTGTCTCCTGCAAGACAGTAGGCACTAGAAATGAAGAAACATAGAGGTGATCAAAAATAAAATAAAAATGTGCTGGAAAAGGACTTTAATTGTTACCACTTACTATATGGCGTTACATTAATATTTATTAAATGTTTATGTAAGCTCGTTATTTCATTCCTATCCATGATTTTCTTCATATACTTTAATGCTTCTTCTTGCTATTATTTAAGAGATCCTAGCCAAATGCTATTGTTTGTGTGCAGAAAGTGTGTTGTGGATTGGGAAATGAGGTGATTTCTAAAAAATGGATACAACCAGCATTACTGTGCAATGACATTTTCTCCTTCATTGTTATTTACTCATTGAAAAAGTGGTTTTGTTTTTTGACTCCAGTAAAGTCTACTTTTGACTGTTTCGCCATTCCCATAAACATTCAGGTACAGCTGCTAAGTAGTATGTGCATACTTACATGGAGACATCTGTCTGTTTGCCCAAATCAAACTCTAAAGCACTTTTAGCTTACTGGGCTTCATTTTTTGATTACTGTGTGGCTGATGTTAAAGCTGTGATGGTACTTCTTAGGTTCTGTAACAGTTATGTAAGAGAATCTCACCTCCATCCCATGGGAAATAGATTGAAGGTCTGAGTTTCACCTCTTAACGGTATTGGGTAAGATGTTAGAAACAGCCTGCTATTAGAACAGGTAATTCCAGGAAATACTTGTTTGGCTTTATGTAAACAGCTTAGTCTAACTTAGTCCAAATAATACTTAGTTGCTTTTCCGTGTATCTTCACTTACATGTTCATGGGTATGTCTCCTGTTACAAAAAACGACTCAGAACTTGACAAAATTAAAACGCCATTTGTGTGTTAACAAAGTGAACACTTCGTTAAAAAGTAAATAAAAGCTTATTTTTGAATGTATTCTGTCATATTTGATCCGAAAAATTACATGGAGGAGATGGGATGGAATAAATCAGCTTCAGGTTGTAATAAAAGATTAATCTTTAATGCATATAAAGTCTCACATTATTTTCAGTTACAACTTCATTTTCTTTGACTGTTAAGTCTTTTTTGAGTATAACTTTAGTTATTACTGAAAAATCTTAAAATGTTACTTGTACTTGACCAATTCTTCAAAAACTGTTGTAAAGGATCTCTTGTCTTTTGAAAAAGAGCTAGTAAATTAAGTGACAGTGATTCTGTAAGATGAGGTATGTATTTTGAAATGAGCAATAGTTAAACTCTGTTATACCATAAATTAATGAATGGCATATGGTGTTGCCTTCAGAGAATCAGAAACAGGTGTAACTTCTTTTACTTTGATTTTTGACAGCTGCTGAGTACTTGTGCACTGTAGAGCCAATTGAGCAATTTTCCTGAATGCTTTTCTGTTTTGAGACTGTCACCTTAATTTCTGTGAAAGAAATACTTAAGTTAATACTGGTCTGCACAGGTGGGGTTTTTCTTGTGTACATATTTCAGTGTTTATTTAGCACCTGTAAAACTTGTGTTAATAATAATTTGGTTTTAGGCTTTTTTTCCTCATTCTTACTTGGACACTGTGCTATGTTACTGTTTTCAATCTCCTTTGATGTTTGGCTATTACTTACCTAAGTTCTAGCTAAAAGATTCTGAAGACCTTATCTGAAAACATGAGTAAGCGATTTAAAGTTCTTGTTTTCTTAAAGGTAGTTGAGGTTGTTTAGTTTGATTGTAAATGTTTGGGGTTTTTTATTGCCCATGGTGTATTTCTGTTCTCTGTTAAGTCAATCTGATTTCAGTCAAGGTTAAAAACGTCTTATCTCAATTTTTAAATCATCTAAAAGATGATAAACATAGAAATATAAAACTTCCAATAACCAACTATGTTATTTCCCAATCTCAATTTTATCCTTTAGTTACACTTAAGCTTTTCACTCAGTACGGGTGGAGAAGATAGTAACAAAGAAGAAAGAAAAAATGAATTGATACCACTTCAGTCCTTGAATCTCCTGTTGAAGAGTATAGGAGCCACCCTCACAGATGTTCAAGATGTTGTCTTTAAGTAGGTTAAATACATGATTGCAAAGATTACTTTCAGAGTATTATGTATGCTAGATTTTATCTTGCTCTGCATAATAAGGACTTACTTTTTCTCTCCCCCCCCTTTTTTTTTTTTTTTTAGGTTGGCATTCTTTGAACTCAGCTATCACTTCTGCACTACACAACAGCTCCAATCATCAGTTGTAAGGCATTATTCAAAACAGGTTAGAATAAGTACATTTAAGTATTTCAGTAAATATGTTTTTAAAGCACTACTATGCAGTTTGGTTCTCTGAAAATATAATTACTTTCAGCCTTGTGTGTTTGTACAAAGGTTAAATACATACAAAATAATCACTTATTAGTTGGATTGCCTTTATTCTGGGGGCAAGTACCTTTCTCAAATTATGGCTAGAAAAAGTGGCATGGATAACAAAACAGCTTGCTGGAATAGATAGTGGAAGCAAACACAGTGCAGCCCCGATAGAGCAGAATTGGCACCAAAATATTAATGCTTATTCTTGGACATTAGTAGTGTATGAATTACGATCCCTTTTTGGCCTTTGTGTACTGTTCAGGTCCTATCATGCAGTGGAGAGAATCCAGCAGATAACACTTTTGCATAAAATAATTTGTCCTGTTCTATTCATCCATCATTAATAATAAGGGATTCTGTGGACATTTTGATTTAGTCCTCTGTCAGTCATTAAAGGAGAAAAAACCTATGCAGGGTTTCCAGTGAGGAACGAGTTACTGTTCCCTGGCCCTTCCTTTTCCCAGGAGGAAGGTTTGAAATGTCCTAGGTGATTCTCAACCTTTTTTCTAAAATCAGATTACACTTCATCTAGATGTAGTTACAGTGTTTTGCAGTGACAGTTAACAACACTTTGTCGCCATATGCAAACATACCAAATTTTGTGCTGTAGTATGAGAAATCTAGGTAATGTGCTTGCTTTGTAAAATCTCAAGAACATTAATGTCAGTTACTTGTGAAATGCTTGTAAGAAGTAACATTTATTTGGCTGACTTAATATGATTTACTTACTGTAAATCCTTTTTAATAAAACTACCTCTGCTTTTCCAAATAATTTTGAGGGGTTTATGTTAAACTCATGTTAGTTTCTTTTTCTTTTTTTTTTTTTTTTTTTTTAAACTGGGTATACTACAGTCTTTGCCTTTGTTTTAGGGTAATTTCTGAAATATGTTTGCTAATAACTATTCTTATTTTAGGCTATTAAACAGATGTATGTTCTTATTCTTGGCCTTGATGTCTTGGGTAATCCATTTGGATTCATAAGAGGCTTGTCTGAAGGAGTAGAAGCATTTTTCTATGAACCTTACCAGGTAAAAATCTCTGCTACCTTCTTATGAAATGTAGTACAAGTAGAAAGATACGAATTATATTGAAAATGTGGATATACTAATACCTTTTTTAGTTTTAAATTTTGATTTGGAAGTGAAATGAAAGTGCCAGGAAAAAGTTACTGCAAAGCTCAGTGAGATAAAAAAAAGAGAGTAGTCAATTTAACTTAATTCACGAAAGGCTGTTCCTTACGGTTCTTGTTTTATAATAAATCAGATTTTTTTCCCATTTGCCTTAAAATAAGCAGACTTCAGGGAATTAATTAGTATTCTAAAATAGTCTTTCTCCCACAGGTGCTTTCATGGGCACTTTCACACTTTTATCACTCAGCCTCATGCTTTTGTTCTCTTTGTTATATATAAATTCCAATAAAACCGTTATGATTTTAAAATATTTAATGCATGCTATTTGAAGCTTAATATATATGCATCTTTTTTTTTTTTTTTTAGGGAGCCATCCAGGGTCCTGAAGAATTTATAGAAGGAATGGCACTTGGACTCAAAGCACTAGTAGGGGGAGCTGTTGGTGAGTTCCAGCATTATCATGGTAGTATACTTATAGTAAGCAATACAGGTGAGTATTTGTAAATTGTATTGGCGTTGTATTTTATTTTCCAATAGGTGGGTTAGCTGGTGCTGCATCAAGAATCACTGGTGCTATGGCAAAAGGAGTTGCTGCAATAACTATGGATGAGGATTACCAGCAGAAAAGGAGAGAAGCCATGAATAAACAACCCACGGGTCTGAGAGAGGGTATCACTCGTGGTGGAAAAGGATTAGTTTCTGTAAGGAGAAAAAAAAATAATAAAAATATTAATGAATTTTATGCAGGCAGGAGTAACAAAGGTAGAGGCTGCCATAGTCACCAGAGAGTTGCTACTCTTAATTTTAATTCTGATTTTGAAAACATATTCCCACAATTGAGTAGTGGTTTTAAATGAAAATATACGAGAGTAAAAGAGACAATACGAACTGTGAACAAGGTGCCTCTAACTCTGTTTCCTTGTTGTGAATTTTAGAATTTTCCAACGTATGTACTTTGAGGTTATTCACCAATGAACTAGCAAGAAAAATGTGAAAGATGAAAAATGTAATCTGAAAGCATGTTTGTAATCTCTCATTTCTTTTGCTAGGGTTTTGTGAGTGGCATAACAGGAATAATTACAAAACCAATAAGAGGTGAGTTTCTGATGCATTAACTGTTCATATGATGGTAAATTCTTGATACTTCATTAAACATAAATCTGAGTTATAAAAATTTTCGTCGATGTTTTATATTCCTACTGACTTTCAGTTTAAATGTTTACATTAACTTTGTGTGGAGGAGACTATATAGTTGCATATCAAATAAGAGTTGTAATTAAATGGTAATTAAGTTTGTTACAGTTGTAAGAAACTCAGTGTTTTATATTGATTTGCTGCATTTAATCCTTTTAGGAGCTCAGAAAGAAGGAGCAGCTGGTTTTTTCAAAGGTGTTGGAAAAGGCTTAGTGGGAGCAGTTGCTAGGCCTACTGGAGGAATCATAGACATGGCAAGCAGCACATTTCAGGGTATTAAAAAGTAAGTAAAATATGAAGAGTGATGTATGGCAGGAAAGAGATAATAGTAGCAGTAGTACGTTGTGTTTTTGTATCACTTCTGCATCATTTATGGTTCTATCAACTTTCTCATTAACACAGATGAGCTGGGAAAAAATCTTACATATATTGGTAATTATGTTATAAGTAGGTGGCTTTTAATAAAATACACAGTTGATAACACTTAAAAACCACAACATCAAATCTCAGATGTTTCTAGCATTACCAAAGAAACTATTTTAAAAGCCTCAGCGATCAAGTCTTCTTCAATTGCTGATTTTTTTTCCTTTTACCCCAAATATACAGGAAAAAAGGACTTAGCAGCTGCATCAAAAGTTACTTTTTATATTATTATGACTGTATGAGATGAGTTCCAAGACTACCAGGTCATGCCAGGATCTGTTCTGATTGTTCAGACTGAGAACTGTTTTGTTCTCAGTCTGCGTATTAATTTCTGTGATAGTCTCATTTTAATAAATGTGGTGTTATAGATTATCTCATTCTGTAATGTGTGCTGAAGTAGGAGAAAATGTATTGAGCTTTGTCTGAATGCATCTTTTTAATGGCTCTGTTCTTCTTAGCAAGCTGGACCAGTTTTGCTACTATAAGATTGCTAGTCTCTTGTTTGCCACTTCTCATTTCTTTAGCAGATGAATGCAAGAAAAATGTTAGAGCAGAAGTTCGGTATGGCGCAGATGTCTTTAATTTTGAACTTTTGAAGTACAGTACCTAGACACCAATGAAGTAATGCAGGCTTGTGCTGCCCTGTGCCATCTCTCTAAAATAGATTTTGGAGTGAAATCTATTACTGTTTCATAGAATGTCAACTCAATGTCTATTCATACGCGGAAGTACAACAGTTGCTGTACTAGTACTTGAATTTAACTTGTATGTGAAATAACTTGGACCCTTTGCTAAATATTATAGCTGGTGGAAGTATTGACATGTGCCTTACATTTGCTGCTTTATTGTCAGAGTTGCAGATTCATCAGAAGATGTGGTAAGCTTGCGCCCACCTCGCTTCTTTGGTGAAGATGGAGTTATTAGACCTTACAGATTAAGAGATGGAACCGGAAGTCAAATGTTGCAGGTGAAGAAAATGAAAGATAATTTGATATAAATTCTAACTCATCATACGTTGACATAACTACTTTAAAGAATTGCCCAGTTCTTAAATTCCCTACTGCCCTTTACCTAATAACTCAGTAGTCAAGAAGTTTCATTTAATTTCTTAGGCTTATGACCACTTTGGTGATTTAGGTTTTGTAATACAAAGGAATACATTATAATCTCTACCAGTATATCTGTAGAGGTTTGTGCAAGATACAGAGTATTTTGAAAGAAGAAAAAAGTTTATATGTGTAATTGAAAAGGTTTGTATTTTATTTTTGATAAACAGTGATGGTAATCACAAATACTTTATTCAGTACTGTTATTAATACACATTTTAAACAGTGACTCTTTAATCTCAACTTCATTTAAACAGCATTTTAAACACAACTAACATAGCTGTATGTATGTCATACTACAGCCATTGAAAGAACGTAAACAGTTTGAGTACTGTTTGCACGAAGAACATGCTGAGCATCAGTGATTCTTTAATAATTCAGGTGCTGTTTAAGCAAATTTCACTCAGATATCAAAGAGGAAATAATTTCAACTTTTGTGCAGCTTACAAAGTTTCTGGTTTTGTTTTTTTATCTCTGTTAGAGGTAAAGCTGCATTTTAGAAATACTCAAACATAAGAAATAAAGTAATAGTGATTGCATGAATGTAAACAGAATTTTTAAAATACACATTGAAGGATTCATAGTGTGCCAGGGAAATGTTGGAGAAGTCATACAGAAATAACCTTTTTGGAGAAGTAGATAAGGATGAAGTAGCCTTTAGAGATTATTTTTGAACTATTTTGAGAATTGCCACAGCTGTTTGCTTCATGTCAGGTTCCAGTCTGGTTGTTTCTGTTTCTTCTGCATTTCAGTAGTGTCTTTTGTGTTGTGGTAGAAGAGGTTTGTCCTATTTGGGGCATTCCAGCTATGTTTACCGTATCATTCACTGGTGATCTAGTTCAGCAGACTGTGAAAGTTCTTTAATAAATCACGTGCCTCTGCCTTTCTTCTAACGAGGCAGCTTTAACCTATGCTCTCCAATTTAAAGCTAGTGTTACAAAGCGTGTTACCTGAACTAGACCATAGTTAGAAGCCACTACTGATAAACAGCATAAATGTATTTCTAATCTTAAACCTCTTTTGGGTGAAAAAATTTATTCCAAAACATCCCCTTTTCTGTTTTAAAGTGTACCACTAAAACAAATGTGAGCAAACGGAACAGAATCAGCTCTTACATGCAGACTTCTCTAATGATTTTGCCTTGCTTTTGCTTCTTAAATTGATACGTGTTTGCCTTTTGGTTTTTTGTTTCTGAGAAACCTTTAAAAAATTCAGCAGTGACACCTAGTTCTAGTTCTCCCCTGTGTGGTTGAGTACAGTACCACCACCTTCCATTATCCAACTTGCAAAAGCATAAAGATTGCCTTGTGTAATGCTTGTCATATTTTGTGATGACAACCATTATTTGAAAGTACCTAAAATTTGGAAAATTGTATGTTTCATGTTAGTCTTCACTACTGATGATTCTAAGGCAGAACTACTCTTGAAGAAATGTTTTGAAAGCTCCAAACAGGATCATAAATTTCCCTGTAGATAGTCAAATCAGAAGATACTGAATTGCATAATATTTTTTTCCAGACATTTTCTGATGCAGCATGTTTGATGTCTTAGTACACTTGAGGGTAAAATAAAATTAATGTTTCTGTTTCTAGAGATATTTCTATGTTTTGCATGAGACACTGTGTATTACTTTTTCTCAGTATGAAGCAGATTGATAGCATAATATTTTCTTAGGGGGGTAAAAAAGACCGTTCTCCCCTTTTTCTATAATTTCTATGCATACAGGTCTGGTGACTAGCCCCAGTGCAGTCACTGTGTTGAAGCATTTGCAGTGGATCACTGGATTAGATTTGAATAAAACTTCTAGTGATTTAGAGGTTGTACATGCTGATGAAAGGAAATAGGATATAGGTGATCTTGTGTGCTTATATTGTGTCCTAAACTAGGATGTCACTTCAGCATTTCTTTGTTTTCTGGGGTTTTATTTTAAATTAATAAATTTGCCAGACAAACTAACCCTTCTAAACTAATGCTTCTGCTTTCTTCTTCCTTTACCATGCTTTCAGAAAAGACAGGCCTACAGGGAATGGACTAAGACTCACAATAGTAGTGATGATGATGACAGTTAGGATAATATGGACTGTAACAGATATACATGGCCTTTGTCACATTCTTTTGACCTTTAAATATTAAATGTTGCTGCTATAATTCTCACTGAGAAATTGAGATTGTCTGATATTAATTAAATTCTTATTTTTCAAGCCGTGCAAAAAAAAATATAAGTGGGGAAATAAAACTGTGTCATCATAAGTGCTAGGCAAAGGAGCAAAGAATATAATAAAAATAGTCTTAAAGATAAAACTTGACATTAGGTGAAAATAGTAATGAATAATATGACAAAATAGTAATACCATGCCTTGGAGTTTATTTCTAGATATGTTTCTATCAAGTGTATTTAACGTTTTTCCATTTTTGTAAGTGTTTGACAGGTTTTATTTATAATTTGCTAGACAGAATGCTTTTAAATGTGTTTAGTAAAACTTTACTGAGTTGTACAGTCATTATTGGTGTTAAAATGCTGTTTATTTGTTTCATATTTCAAAAGTTTCTTGTTTGCTTTTCTTTTTAACAATAAACACATCTAAAGTATATCTAAAATGGATTCATCTGTTCTGTTGCAACATTGTTTCTCGTGTTTCCTGGAACTAGATTATGTAAAAACACTAAATGATCTATAAAAGTATTTATAAGGTAAAGTACACATTTTAAAAGGAACATTTAACATAAACTTTTACTTTTTCATTTATCATTTATTTTACCGTAATTTTTTAAATACTTACTTTGTATATCATTTGGAATCCTTAGATGTGTGAAATAACGGTTTATTTAAGTATTTTTGATTGTGAACGTAAATTATTCGGTTCTTAAATCAGTATTTTTGTTTTCATAGCAAGAAAAAAAAAGTAAAAATCCACCCCAGAACTAAACCCTAAGTAAAATCATGGACAGCTGAAGAAAATACCAGGACTTTTAGAAGGCTCTGTGTAGTAAAACCTGTGTACCATGCAAAAGTATTTAGTTTATTTACCTAGAAATGGGGAAGAAAAACCCACAACACTGAACCACTATAATTCTGTACTGTAAATTCTACAATATAGTTTTACAAGTTACTTCTTTCTTTAAAAATTGTTATAATCTGTATTCAGTGGAATGCTTGCATAGGTTTCGCGTTCTTTTTTGTGGTTTGTTGCTAACTTTAGATTTTTGTGTTGCATTTTAAAGACATCTTGTAATAGACATTTATGTATCAAAAAGTACTGTAGTAAGAATTAATTCTTTTGCCAGCCACTCAAGAATTAGAATTGCTTTAAAGCAGTAAAAGCTTCTGAAATAGTTGCATATTTACCAAAGGTGATGTCATGTCTTTCATGGTCTTTTGTCTTCCAGTTACAAAAACTCTGAGGGAAGAACTATTAAAATCCATAAGAGTGCTTATTGTGGCTCTATGCCTTCAAAAGCTGCTGTACAGTCTGATCTCATGGGCAATGATGAGCCAAGGAATATATGTCTATAGTATCCCATATAAAAGCGAGGACAAACTCAGCTTGAGAGTTTCTTTTAGGTGAAGCTACTGATGCTTAAGATTGCAACAGCTCATGTATTGCCACATACTTTATAATACTGTCATCTGAAAAGGATGTCTTGCAGAAGTAGATGAAAGACTGTATTACAGTTTATTACTGCCTGAAACATTGTGGGAAGGGTTTTGAGTATTTCAGGTACAAATAGATCTTGAGTATTTCATTGAAGAATGTAGAATTTCTAAAAAAAAAAAAAAAAAAGACATTTCATGCCTAAAAGTTGAAGAAATTGTTAGGTATGACTTTGTGAAAAGGTTCCAGCTGCATTTTGTTAAGTTTACTGGGTTTTGGGAACTTTGAATATGTTACTGACATCTTTTGCCTTTTTGGCTTTTTAGTACAGTTTCTTATTCCTACAAAACTTTGTTTTTCTTCTGTAATGACCTGCCCTACAAGACAATGTATGTCAATTTCATAACAAAACATGATTTTTCCTCATTCTAAAACAGATTTAGCAAGAAATGTAATAATTTTGTAATCATTTGTAATGTAAGCATTTTATAATAAAAATGTAATACAGTATTTCTATCAAATTTATCTAATTTTTAAACTATTTTAATTTATAGTTCTGTAAGTCATTACAGAATATGGAAGTAAAATTTAGCATGAATGGTAGTACTTCTTGTTCAGGTATCACTAATTCAGGTTCCACTACAACATAACTAAAAATACTTCTTTCTTTACTCAATAGGTTGAAATATTGTAGAATGCTAATTTAAAAAAAGTTAAAAACTTTGGCAGTATAGTTGGAAAATATGACTTGTATACCTTATTTTGTTTCTTCCGTGGAGTATAGCCCTATTTTTTAAGTTTCTATGTTAATAAAAAATGTAGTAGTTTTGAACAAGTATTCTATTTGTTTTTGTCTTGAGTCTAGCTTCCTCTGAATGTACATTGGGAAAAGAAATTGTAGGATCACAAAAAGTTGAATCTCTTGGGATATTAGGATTTAATTTCTCTTCAAGTCATAAAACAAAAACTTGTGAAAAGTGTAATAGCTAAGTAGCTGAACGAGATGCTCTTTAAGGCACCAAAAATGCAAAAAAACCCCCCAAAACAACACCACACCAAAAAACCCTCTCAAAACCCAACCAAACCAAAAACCAATTTAGAGATTATTTTATTTAGGGTTGTAAAGTAACGCATCAAAAAACCACAGACCATCATGTCAAATAACTGGGGTTTTTTTTGTGGGTTTTTTTTTTTGTCCCATCCTCTGCACCCTGACCCCCATCATTTCATGTATCGGTTTTTCCTCTGCTTTTTTGTTGGTGAATTAAATTTGAAGCCCAGTACTGTTGCTGAAAAATCCAGGAGTAAGTGCCATCCTTTCAGCTGAGGATGTCGAGTTTTCTGATGTGAGCTGTAGAACAAATTGATGATTCAGCTGTTCTTGAGTGTTTAGTTTTATGTATGATGGTAATTTTGAATTTACATGTTTCCTCCTTGCTGTGCTGAAGAATTGGCTGTGCTCTTTGTCTTTGGCGTTAACTGGTACATCCCATTTGATCAGGGTTCTTTGGTCTTTTTGTTTTCTCAGGAAGCTCTGTAGACTTCAGTCAGTGCAGAGGGACAATATAGACAGTTTCTGGGATCATTTCATAGACTGTTTATACCTTTGTTGTTGGTCATTTACAGAAGCTATAGACTTGCCAGGAATCACTGGTCTTTGCCCTGCCAGTGAATAAAGCTGAAAGATAGGTTAGTGTCATACTTATGTTTGTAAGTCATTATACTTGCACCATGAAATCTCAGAGAAGTTTTCTGTGTTACAGCTCAGTGCCTACCCAAAACCAAAATAAATTCAAAACCTTTTTTCTATTTCTAATTTGCCTTTAAAGTGTAGAAGTTTGTGAGGGCCCTTCTACAGCCTTGTGTAAGGTTGCTGCCCAGCTATGCTTTGGTGGGTGTAAGCTTGTAGAGAAGACTGTCCTTCAAAGCTCTGCTCAATACAGTGTCTTACTGTCTTGGAGGTGTTTAGCCTTCATGATCTTTTTTTGGTCATGAAGTAAGATTCAGATCAGGTGGTAGAATGTCAGAATAGGTTGAAAAAGCCGTTGTTCCTTTGTATTCACACTTCAGTCTGCCAGGAAGAACACCTGAGGAATGGGAAAAGTGTGTCATACTCTTCCTTTTTCTCCTTCCTTCACCCTGTCCTTGGGCTTGGGTTCAAATCAAAACATAAACATCCATATCATGAACTACTCTAAAACTGAGGTTTCCCTTCATAAAATTATAGGGAGAAATTATTTCCAAAGTTCAAAGTAGCTTCACTTTTATTCTACATCGTCCTGACTTGTACCAGCCATCCATTCATACATGCTATTGAGTTTGCTGCTCCCTTATTTGAGTCACAGCTGTCACTCTTCATCTTCCTTTGGAAAACCTGTTGTGTCTAGGTTAAAGGAAAGAGCAGGATCCTTACCACTTAAATGTGCAACATTTGGGTATTATTACATAGCTATTGCCCATCCCCAAATAGAAGACGTGTATATATCACAGGAAGCTGGTTGAGACTTAACACCAGTTGTTTCAGAAGAACATGGAAACTTGTGAGATTCGGTTGCATTTTAGATTTTTTGTGATTGAAGCATAAATGCTTATATATGGTGGAAAAGCAAGTAAAAACTACCAGCGTCCTAGGCAAAGCATACACCAGCTTGTTGTTTTCTGACAGAGAATGCAGAAAAGAAAATTGGAATATTTTTCCATTTCTCTGCTGGTACCTTAATCACTTCAGATGCTACAAATGAAAGAACTTTGGTTGTATTGGCAGGCAACACAAAGAACTTCCAGATGTGGACACCATAATGAAAGTGTAGATCAATATGGCTTCTCCATTCAGCCCATCAAATACATTCTCTTGGTATTCAGATCAAAAATTTACCAAGATAATTTTGCCAGTCAGCATAGGCAAATTATATTTGTGTTGTGAAGTAGAAACTTTGTTCTGAAAGAAAGCAGATGTCCTCAGTTTTACTCTGTTGCATCCTGAGGCCTTAGATTGAAATCTTAACCTTGACCTCAAATTTCTGTTGACTTTAACAAAACCATGTTGATTTCAGAGCTGATGTTCAGCACGGCTGAATGGAATCTTAAATTCAGGCATTTGCACATCATGGACAAAAGCTTTATTTTTGTAGAATGGCATTGCACATTAGGATAGCTGGAATGAGGGAGCAGGCAATAAAGGATTGATGTTAGTTCTTATTAATAAAGGATGAGGAGAGAATTCTACATGGCAGCAAAAGAAATGTTTTACAGTAACTTTTTTAACACTCTTCCCATTTTTTTCCCCACACACATTCAAGCTAGATCTAAGTGGCTTGGGTACTGGTTAGAATTATTAAATCTTTGTGAGGGGAAGATTGGATATGTAGTTACACCAGGTTAACCTCCTGGAAGTAGTGGTTCTGCAGCTGTTGAAGAAGTCACCGTATGAGCTGAAAGATACATTCATATTGGAGTTTCTAGCAACAGCAATAGATTGCCTTCTGAAGTCATACATTTGGGCAGTAATTGGTTCATAGGGAAATACGTTGGCAGTCTAAAATCCCATTGAACACTAAGTTAAAATGTGGGTATAACAAATCTCCTACTCTTCTTTCTTGTTCAGATTAAGTAGTAACAGCCTTTACAGTGTTTCTTTTACATGCTGTTTCAGTTGGGTTGAAGAGCATCAAACATTCAGACTTTTTGTATCATATGTACTAGTAATATTTCTTAGAACTATAATCAGAAGGATCATAGGTTTTTAATTTTGTCTCCACTGCTTACACTCTGCTCTGCTTCATTTCTAACTTTGTCAAAGGCCTCTGTGCTTGCTTCTCAATAAACTAGGAGCATGTAGTGTAACCGGAATCTTTCCAAATGCAGAGATGGCACTTTTAAGACACTGAGCATATCTGCATATCCATCTCTGCACAAATGATCACATCTGCCGTTATATTATTGCAGTGACATCTAGGAATTTGTACTACAGGTAAGAATAATTAGCAAAGGAGGGGATTTGTGCTTGGAATACTTCACTCCAGCAGCTGTAAAACATGTCTTTTTTTCAATAGATGCATGCCATTCCATCTCTAGTCAATGAACTATAGCATATACTAAAGCAATCAGGTTATTAAACCTTTTTTAATTTGAAATACAGAAGTTGTGTTTTAAGAAAACAAATGCTAATTTTTACAGTGGTGGAACTAATATTGAAACAATGATTGATCAATATTAACTTTCATAGTTTTACATCACCAGACAGTGGTCCAAGTTGCTATCTTTCTCCAAACAATTAATATTTAAATACTTAACAATTCTACAAACATATTTATGCATCTGTATTGAGGGATCAATTATATATCCTTTAATGTTTGAATTCTTTAAGACATTTTAGTAGCAGAGGGCAGTAGTGATCTTGCTTTAAGAACTATTAGCAGTAAATTGATGTATACCTCTGTTACATATTTCCTAATGAATAGGTGCAAGCCTAATGCTAAAAGGGATGAAGGTTGTAGATGAAGGGTAGAAAAACCTAAAGGCAGAAAATGTAGAAGTTGTTACTGCTCAGCATTGGCAGAGATACAAATGTTATTTTTGCAAATGGACTGTGTAGCGTTTTCCTGTGCTTTATTTCTCAATTAACATCTGTTCTCTACAAAACTATAGAATGCAGATAACTTGAGTTCATGATCTTTGACTCCTAGCTAACAATGAAGAGTAGTTAGCTCAGCACATACCACGTGCTAACAATATTTTTGGGTTGCACAAATCACTTGTGAATCTCAGTAGAACAAAATACTTTTTGTGCTATTTGGTGGACATTGAAATATTTTTTGTTTAGGATTGCAACCTGTGTGATAATGAAGTATACTTTAGTTCCATAAGAATTTTTGTAATTCTCTATTATCAGTAAAGTGAGTAAGTTACAGTGGGGTGATGTGACTTGTTGAAAATTAACTAGCAAGCTAATGAAGAGACAGAAAGAGATAACCCTGCTCTCTTAAATCCCATTTAATGGGGGTTAATGTTTGGATTGAGAGCCTCACCTCAGTGCTGTGCAAAGTGTAAGAAAGTTAACTTCTTCGATGAAGAAGAAAGACTAAGACATCCTCTCCATCCTAATGAGGTTATATTGCTAAATGCATCTCCCTTATAACTGCTTCTAATAGAAGAGAGATATTGGTCATACTTTGTTATATATGTGTTTGGACAGTAAGAGAAATTGCTGTCATTGTCACAGAATCTTGCAGATGGAATGCAATGACGTGTATTTGTTACCTCTACCGAACCACCCTTGCTCTTTCCACACATTATTTCTGTAAGTTCCTGTCAGCCTTTTCCTTTTCACTGTCTTTCTTGCTAGGCCACCAACACTGAAAGTCCATCAGGATGTAGAACGAGACCAGTAACCTGGTACCTGGGTCAGTTATCATATCCGTGCTGTCTGTCCATACAGCCACCTCTGTCTTCTAAGCATCCAGTGTGTTGTGTGCTAGAACGCTGTGGAGGCTACCTCGAGAGAGGATTTTTTTGGTTCTTTGGTTATGAAGTAGGAGTTTGGACCTAAATACAAGAGGCAGGAAGAGAGCAAAATCAGAGGCATTGCAATCCCTAGACAAAGCTTGAATAAGGAGTTTCCAAAACCAAAACAATCTAATCTCTGTTTTCCAAACCCTTAATTCCTCATTTCTTAAGCCATTCTTGCAGTATTCATCCTGCCTGTGACTCTAGGTCTTGCAGAACTAAATTCAAGCAGTGACTTACGTAAGTAGGCGTATGATCAATAGTTGTGATTGTGCGGGCCAGCAGAACTGGGAAGAGAGAAATAATGTGAATTTCCTGAGAGCTTTTCCAGAAAGCTGCCTTTTGGGAACTTGTTACTCAAATGTTCTTGCATTCTAGTCACTAAAGAATCAGCAGCTTTGAGGGAAGGCATAATTTAAAAAAATTGTTTGGGCAAGTGGAGTTATCCATGTGGCCAAATTTGAAGTTGTAGGGTAAGCCTAAATAAATGTCTGTATTATTTTACAGTGGTGATGAATACTCATTTAATGGTTTTTCGATTTTAACTGCACTGAGAACTAATCTACAGTGATTTTAAACATTGGCATACATATCTGAAGCAGTATGTTTGTAGTTAAGGGTTTATTGAATCATACTGGTTTATACTAACCTATCTTTGCTTCCAGTTTGTAACACATGGGAAGTATATGCAAGCAGTCATGTTGCTATTCTCGACTAAGATGCAGCAGTCCTAATTTGATCACTAATTTAATCACCCGTTGCTCAGAAAGTCAGGAATCCAGTGGTTGCCAAGTCATGTCTTTAAAAGCCTCTGTTTTTAAAAATTACTCATCTGCTCTCATCAATATTTAAAATTTATTGGCCATAAAAGAATATTCTGTTAAAAATATTCACAGCAATTGTAGGTAAAGATTAAGTAAGTTTGAGGGACACAAAAGAATATGAAGAAATGCTAAACATTACTTCAAGTGCTGCATTTTTAAGTCTGTCTACATGGTGGTGGGTTTTTGTATACAGTTAAGTACAGATTTATTCCCAGAGTTAATTACTGTAATGTATTGGACATCACTTGACATAAATTAGGAAATGAATCCTTATTTCTTTTATTGTCTCAGAACTGCATTAGTTGGCAGAAGTTTGGTGTGTACTAAAAATATGTAGAAAATAGTCCTGAGAAATGTTCTGAGAGATTATATTGTTCCTTGCCAGTTCTGGTTAGCATTGATTTCTGTTTGCATAGCTGCATTAACAGCGACTGAATAATGCTATGTAATTATGAATGTTAGCTGTCACAGACTTGCTAGACATATTCTGGCCTTATGAAAGTAGCCTTTTATTTGTGTGCTATGTGCTTTGTTATAACATACTTTTGCAGGATAAGTTTTAAGCACAGAATTAGTACATGAATTTATACTAGCGTATTCAAAACTATAAAACTTCAATCTCTTTTAGAAAATTGAAAATGGAAGATTTGCAAAACTCAGATATATTGCACATGCTATGGTCAACAGTACAGATCTGTTAATGGTAACAAAAAGGTAAACAGTTTTGACTCAATAATAACTACTTAAAACTACCATCAAAATGTACATGCCTTGATAACTGATCAGTAACTGCACTGTCCTTGTCTATGTAGATAAAATAGTGGGGAAGGCATGCTTACTGTGCTGTTAATAATCTTGTTCAACAGCAGGATTGTTCAGCACAAGAGTGTTTAGTGTCATAGTAATTTATCTAAGGAGAGAAAGGGAATGCTGTTTTTATGATTTCTTTAATGAGAAGGTTTTCTTATAAATCTGGTTAGGCTGAATGTTAATCAATGGAACTGTGGGATTCACTTGAATTAGCATATTGAAGGAAAAAAGGGTAATATAGGAACAAAGTAAGTAGAGTATCAGACATACTAAAAAAGTTTCTACGACTTGTAAAAATACAGCTAGAAGTAGTGTTATGGTTTTGCTATGAAACAGTATTTTAAATAAGTTAGAGGAAGGTTCAAATTCACTTTTGAAAAGTATGCTGTATGGTTATGGATCATTAGATGAGTACTATTTTGTAACCATGACTTCATTAGAGCTCGGATAACTTTGTAACTTATTAGTATTTTACATTAATTTTTAAACTATAAATTTTATTTTCTGGTGCCTAGTGGTGTGTTGTTTGTGACAAAAGGGACATTTGGACAGCTGACATGTGAATGGCAATACACTTACGATGAATTTACCAAAGAACCATTCATTGTCGATGGCAGAAGATTACGCATTGAAGCCAAGGTATGTTAACCTACGTTTCATTTTCTTTTTGTGTTACTGTTTGTAAGATTGAACTTTGAATTCCTGAGCTCTCCTTTGAATTCTTGATCTCTCTTCTAGTGAAGATGCACTCAGAGAAGGGAGTTGGTATGGCAAACTCCTCAGATAACTAGCTTCTGACTGTTCTAAGGAGAATGGGAACATGATGTTTGAAGATGAAATGATTCCTTGAGCCCTGGGCATTTTCTGTTGGTGTGCACTAGTTTGTGGTGTATTCATAGACTGGAAAATGGTGGTACAACAAAACTCTCAAAGATTGCAGAGTATTTCTATTCTGCACAATGGAAATATGCCAATATGTGGACTTCTACCTTGCTGCAATCCCAAAGATTCAGATATATCAGAGCAATGATTTGCATGTGCTGTGCTTCAAGGATTTTTTTTTATTTACTTGTAATCAAATCCTTCAAAAATATAATAGTGTATTAATATCTTCATGAAAAATATAATTACATATGCTTATTCCTTCCAATGCAAGTTGTAGAATGTTGCTCTCAGTTGCATTTTTTTCCTTTAAAAAAAAAATTGCCAAACTTTCTTTCCCTAGTAAACTGGCAAAGGATATAAGGAGCAAGATGACCACTGATGACTAAGTGTATTTACAGAGGCAAAGTTCCTTAAAAAAAAAAATATCTTAAATTCTTGTTGAGATGGTAATTGGATTTAATTTAAATCAATAAATTTACCTGCCAGTGGCTTGATTTTTCTGTTTTTAATAAGCTTTATGTGTGTAATTACACATATTGGTTGTCAGGACAGTCTTGACAGTGTACAAAGTCATTCCGTTTTTCACTCAGATTATTTGTTTCTATTGCAGAGAGCATGAAAGGCAGAGCCCTATTGGTTTGGAATCCTCCAAACTGGATTTCTGACTGCAAGTGAACTTTTACAGGATGAAATAATTCTTAGAGTTTCTGCCATTTCAGGCAATGCTGAATAACATATCCATCTTTATCCCCACACAGCAGTCATTTCAGAGTCCATTCACATGTCTGCAGTATGCTCTTTACTGAAATCTATGGTTGAAAACTGTATTTTGCAAATCACTGCTTATGTTCTGTTTCTGAAGTCTCAGTTGCTTTTTTCACTACTTAAGACCACAACTTGCAACTCAGTATGGGTGGAATGTCCACCCAGGTAATAACTTTAAGAAGAATGAAAAATTACAATCTTGGGGAGTACTGGATTTTGTTACCCTACATACTCCATTATCTGCCTTCCATTCCTACACACTTCTATAGTCCAGTCTCCAGGGTCTCTATGGTAAAAAGGGAAGTCTGTTACTGCTGGAGTTCCAGCACACTCCGCTGTGCTTTCATGCAGAAAATGAAGTTTCTCAGGGGTGTGTGCATGCGATGTGAACATACTCAGATTAGCGTAACGGGTACACGTGGCTGGCTGAACCATATAGCTGCCTTAATGGTAAATAATTTCTTAGTCATAAAGTTTGAAGATACTAACTTCAGTTTTGAATTGCTATTCCTTTAGGAACGAGTTAAGTCTGTGTTCCACGCCAAAGAATTTGGAAAAATTATTAATTTTAAAAGTCCAGAGGATGCCAAGGTAACATGAAAATACTATTACAATTATACTGTGTTAAATTTGGCTTAAAGTGAAACGGGTATATCCTTAACCCAAAACTACTATGTATATTTAAAATTCAGTGTTTCCACATAGTCATTACACAGATGGAAATGACAATGGTGCATTCAGTACTGAATTTCAAAAATACTCAATTCCAATACCAAGCTTTTCCTTACATGAATCTTTGGAATTCTAACTGTCAAAAGGGTGATTTAACAGTACTGCTAACAAAAACTAAATGATCAAGAATGTGAATTAAAATAGCATGTTTTAATAGAACAAACAGTATTTGTAAACTACACCTAGTTTTATTCCAGGGGGATGGGAGGGGATGTCATTCCTCTGTTCCTCAAAATACAGTTTTGATTGAAGAATGCAGAAAAGCCCTTATAGAAACACAAAGGGTATATATGACACTATTACTACTATTATACACATACTTTGGATGATCTCTTCATTTTCTCATCACTAGTTTTGACTACAACAGAGGGTAGGAGTGGTTCTGGTCTGCTGCCAGAACTGAGGTAGCTGGATTGTGCGTTTTTTTCATTGTAAATTGAAAACAAAAAAATTTGCCTTGTTTTTATTAGTGTAGCTGATTATTTTCACAACAATAAACTAGTCTTGTATATTTTCACACCAGTGGGGTATGTTACGCTGGGATCATGCTTTGAAACAGTGTGCAGATGTTATATCCTCTCATTAGTTTAAGTTGCTTTTGCATCTTCTCATCAGTTTAAGTTGCTTTTGCCTTTATGAGGGTGGTTCCTATCCACAGCTGAATGATAACATTTTACTCTAACCTCAAAGAGTATTACAAATACTGTCAAGGTATTTGAGGACCCCATGCTGAATTTGACTTTGCTGTAGTCTTTGGAGATACTGAGCTCTTTTTTTTTTTTTTTTTTTTTTTCTTTCTTTCTTTCTTTTCTTTTTGGCTGGGGTGGGGCAGGGGCAGCATTGAGGTCCAGTAGTCTGTGTGGAAGGGAATCACATCTATGCCCCAGCTAAATTGGGAACAATTCCAAAAACCAAATTAGTGCATTGTATTATGTGTGCCGTAAGTCTTAAGCGAGGAAAAGAAAGCCGAAAAGTTGTGTGCGCTTTTCACAAAAATGTTGGTTTGCATATTTTCCTAGAAAGTCTGTGGACCTCACAAAACCAACAGGAATGCAAATACAAGGGGAAAGTTCACTATCAGACAGGTTTGGTAAGGAATGTGGTTTTATATTTGAGAAGGAAGACTTCTCTAGGAGGTTCATTCATAGGAAGGTTCATGCAAAAATTGCCATCAGGGCCTTAGGGTCTATCCTACAGAAAGTAAGTCCCTGAGAGTCGCATCCGGGCTGTTCAGCGTATATCTCACTTCTGCAAATGTGACACTTGTGCTTGTATATATAGGAGATGACACTGAGGGACGTGTTTTAGGAACAGTAAAAATGAAACTTGCACCCTTTATAGTAAAAAGGATATGAGGTCATTTCAGTGATGCTGCTTCATGAACATTGTGTCAGTCCAGTGGCCGCTATGGAGTTGGCTGTCTGTGAGAAGTGCCATATTCTGATGTGAATAGTAGTTTCTTGAACAGCCAGTTCTTCTTCCATACCTTCAGCATCCTGATAAGCAGAAGCTCCCTTTACTTAAGGCACTAAGCTAGTGATGGGGAGGAGTGGGTCCTAAAGATCTGTAACATAGATCCTGATCCAGTAACAATTAGATTTGTAATAATCCACTTATCTTCCTTGAAAACATTAGGCAGCTTTCTCATGGCAATCCCTTTGTGTAACTCATCTCCTACCCTGGATTTCAATGTCACTGCACCCCTCTCCCTTTTTTTAGACTCTTGGGAAACTAATTTCCCTTTCCTGTTCAGTAAACATGTGAATTTGAAATTCCTGAAAAGAAACAGAATATAGTTAAAGAAAGCTTCTTTCTAAATAACTGTATTATCACATTGCTGCAACCTGTTCTTGTCCTGTCTTTTGTTATACTTGCTTCTCTGTTGTCATCTGTGATTTGTCTAGAGTGGGTGAAATGATGTAATTTGTTTTTTAAAATGTTATTCATTGAAATACAGACCAGAAAACTGAAATGTAAACCTGGCCTGTTTAACTAGTTGTGTTATTCAATGTCAGATGTTGGTACTTAAATGCCTCCATTTTCATGTGAGAAAACCAGGGGTTTGTAATCTACAGTAGACTTTTGGGCACTGTATTAAAACTGAGTAAGGAAGACAGCAGATACTGAGGTGTCTGGCCAACCCAATCTAATTTTCAGCTGCTTTGTATGGTTTTTACCAAGGAAACACTTTTGTTTTTTCCTTTTCCTTCACACAGTGGATCCTTTCTAAACTGGAAGAAGTGAGAGAGAATCAGCCAAAATTGTAATGAGAGGAGGAGCACCAAGATATGAAGAACAATGAACAGCTGCCTTTCAATTCCTCTTTAACAAGCAGAGCTAATTGAGTATCTGCAACAAACGTAAACACAGGAAAGAAGGAAGATTTATGAAATCATTCATTATAGTCACAACAGTCTATGGCTATATTACAGAAATAGATGACATTAAATTAGAAAAAATATTTAGTGATCAAAAAAATTTGCCAAGTTCTGGCTTGTTGTGTTTGGGTTTTTTTAATATAAGAGTGCCAGATTTCATTTTTTATAAATGAAGTGTAAAATTAATTTGTTCTGCCATTACATTTGATACTGAAATTGAACTCTGGAATAATTCTTTCGATGCTATTCAGTGCAAATTTTTCAGTTTTGATTTGATTCTGAAAAGCAATACTTAGTATCTTAGTTTTCATATGACTTGAGGCTGTGTTGAAATTCAAGTTTATCAAAGGAAATGTTAATTTAGTAATCACTAGTCTTACAACTCAAATTCTTTAGTAGTAGGCTACTGACCAGAGATGTCTAATTTAGAAGATCACAGGAGTGGCTGCTGAGTTAACAATATTACTTTTTATAAATGAACGGACCAGGTGATGACAAATTTACAATATCACTTTTAGTGTAAAGTTTTTTATATTCTACTCAAGGAAACATTGCAGCACCTCTATCAATATTCACAGAAAATACGAGTTTACAAAAACCTATAATGGGGAGAATTAATATATCTCTGCACTAAAAATATTCATTAAAGCCTATTATTTTAAATAAGTTATTAGTAGTCTTGCAACTCAAGAAGGAGTCTATGGGGTTATAAGTGTACTGTTGCATACCAAAAATCAATGCCTTGGATTACATAGTATTGTGTGCTAAGCAAGTGACCAATAAAGTAAGATTTACATTAAATAATAAATATAATATTTCACGGTTGCTTTTATCAACTTTTCTTACCCAGTGAAACTTTTTTGTTTCACACCCAGACAACAGAACTTTAATAGGGAGAGCTTGAATGTGTGTGATTCTGCTTATTTCATAGACGTGGTAGTCATAGTGTTGTTGAGTGGCAGTTGACACAAACAGTAAGGAAACAGTACAGTGTTACATGAAGGTTTCCATAAATTCCCATATCAAAGTCTTCAGAATATCTGGTACGTATAGTAAGTACCTGCTGCCAAAATATTGTTTCCAAACGATGGTTTGGAATATTTATAGCTACAGGTTATAATTCTGACATTCTGGTGATGCTTGAGATATTAAAATTGTCACATTATTGTAAAATCTAAATTACTTGCATGCTAACCTACAATTGCAGTTCTTTAATTTACTGTAAGTCTTGCCTTTGGTGTTAAGTAACAATTTAGCGGGTTACAAAATACATGTAATCTTGTAATTTTTCCCGTGAATTCTAAACTGAATCAACAGATTATAAGACAATTCCAAACTATGACAATGACTATGTTACTTTACTTGTTTGTACACCAAGCACATACCAAGAGTATTAACTCAGGTTATAATCATGCCAAACTAATACAATACCTTGCCTTTGATAAGTAGTGTTATTAGGTGCACTGAGAACCACTGTGTATCTGTAATTTGTTTTTCATCTACGCTTTTCATCTTAGGCATGATAGTTTAGTGAATAGCTTCATCATGATCTTGATTCTTGATTATGGTGTTGTCTCCTTTTCTCTCTATCCCCAGTATTTACTGAGTATCTGCAGCAACTTTCACTTCTAGTACCTCTTGCAAGTACTTTGTACATTCCCATTTGTGTAGCTTTTCCATTTACCCTCTTCTAAATATTTTCTCTTCAGAGAGCCTCTATTTCAGTTATCTCCAGTTCTTAACTTTCTTACATTTATTTTGCCACCAAACTCCTGATTCTCAAATCTCAGCTGGCTCTTCAATAATATTTGAGCAATTTAACCATTAATGTCAAGTGCAGAATTTATTTTAAAAGTACATATCTGTGGTTAAGTTCATGTTTTGGAAAACTTAATTCCCCCAAAATTGCATTTTTCCTATAGAGTATAAAATATTTTGATCTTTTGTGCTAACTAAAAGCCTTAACACAAGAACTAAACCACTGGAAGTGTTAAAAAGTCAACATGGGACCTTTCCCCCACCTCCCTCATCTCCGCTTGCAGTGACAACATGATTTTCTGTAGTTCTCTTTTTCTAATCATTAAATTGTGTCTTTTTCCTTCTTTTTTTTTTTTTTTTTTTCCTTTCCTTACACATCCTTCATAGACTCATGAATGAATTTTGCCTTTTCTTGGCAAACACCAGTTCTCTCTGCTTTAACTATATATTAGCCTGAGGAGAAAGTTGTTCAGACCTATGCCGTTGTGTAGTTTTCTGGATTATTGCAAGCTGTTTGAGATATCCACTGCTATGCCTCATTCCTTATTGCAATGTGCATATTTTTTCAGGAATGCAGAATAGATACATTAATTTATTAAGAATACATATGCAATTAGACAAGGGGATCTCAATAAAAATAAAAATGTAGGCATTTAGGTCTGCCCACTGTGGTGTTTGAAAGTATACCATGGCCTTTACTGAAGTACTGAAGAACAACTCTTCTAGATGACTGTTACCTAAGCTTATTACCTTTGAAAAATGTCATTTGAGTGCTTAGTAGTAGTTTAATGGTTAGAATTACGTCTAAGAAATCAGTGACAAACCAAACATGGAATCAAAGATGCCAGACACATTACTAAAACGTTTGTAAGTCTTAACTGTTTGCACCTCTTTTTGTTCAGCTGCATGGAATGGCTGTTTTTGTTTCCGAACTCTTCCCCCTTCCTTACCTCTTCGCCTTGAATAAAATGAAACTGAATGTTACTGGACTGAAATCTGATTATTACTTGTTTTATTTATATACTGCTTTAATTAACAGGTAATACCATTAACCAGAATTTCATAGGTAGAAATTGAGAAATAAATCAAATCCTGACTCTGAGAACACACGGTCAAGCTTATGTTGCAGCCATCTCAGTGAAAGCAGAATACCGACTTTAGTCTTTACCTTTGGTTTATTATATGGGCAAGTTAATAACTGGATTAACATGTGTAAGCTCCCTTTAAAGTATTTTTTTTTTCTGTTGCCACATTGAAAAAGCATAGATGATGTTTCCAGATAAGAGGTTCTTACAAAATCCATTTTTTTCCAAAAAAAAAAAGTCCGTACACATGCCATTAGCTATTTATTATCTTTCACGCTTCACAAAATACACTCGCGTATCAAACCACTGAAGTCTTTTGTTCCTTTGGAGTGAGTTTTAGCCATCTATCTGCAAATAAGAAATACTACACACTAGTCAACAACAGGTTAATATTACTGTGTAATGGTAGTTTAAACACTTACAGCATAGTCTTGAATTTGAACTACAGACCCTGAGTTTCCTGATTATTCTGCTGATATAAAACAGTTTTAATAAATACATCACATGCCTTAAGTCTTGTGGCCTGTTTGTAAATAGCTCTGTATCTTCCATATGATACTTAAATACATGTTTATATATTTGATTTGTGTATTTTTTCTGATACTCTTATTAGCTTCAAGAATGAGAATATTCCACAAAACTATTCAGAAGATTTCCCCCCACCCCCATTCTTGCACCTTTCACATTTGAATTCCAGAAGAGAACCACTGAAAGGCTGCGTTGCTTGGAATCATGGGGGTGTTGTGCAAGGCAAGGGTGCGCGCTGTTTCTTTAGCTAATCATACCGTTCGGTTCACTCTCCATCTGCAGTGACTGATCTTTACTGAAGACAAGCAAAAACCATGAACAGGCGATACCAATGAAACATTTACCTCCCAGGAACTTAGGAACTTTAGCCACCTATATACTTAAGAGTTAATTAGCAAGGGCTTTTTATTTCCTTGTGTTGATCAATTTATTTGTAAAATCTGCCAAGGAGGGGTCTCAGGTTCTATGCTTGAATGTGTTACTAAAACCAGACCAGGCAAGAAGCTGCCTGTCTTGCTATTGTGTGCAGATTATCATGGAAATTATCTCAATATTGTGGAAGGTTGAGGGGAGCAGGAGGTTCTGATTTTTTTAGAAGAATTGAGACTGTGTATTTCAAAAGAACAAGGTTGTTAAGTGTGGGAACTGTTGGTGAAAAATACTGCTAGTATGATTGTGTATTTGTAAATTGTCTCAGGTACAATGCAAAGTGTTTCAGACTAGATTTGTTTTTCACGTGTATCGGAATACTTGTTTCATTATGCAGATTGGAATTTTACTGAGCATTTCACATTTTCATACAGAGAAACACTGGTGTTTATCGTTTTCTCTTGAAATACAAATTGTCAGCTTGGTTATGCAAATCTTGAATGCTTTAGGCTTTTCTGTCTAAAACTGAACAAATAGGCACCTTTTTTCGTGCCTGTAAGACTGTTACTCAGTCTAGATTTGGTTGTTATTATTCATACGGGTGGATTAATTAGCAGTTTTCTGGCCAGTATATGCAATTACATATATGCATCACCTAGGAGCCTGAGCTTTGTTGTTTAATCTAAAAAATGCAACCATAATCTTGGTCACAATTTTTGCTTTTGTGGCTGCCAAGTGGATCTAAGGGTCTAAAGTTCCACTCACAGCAGATACAGGATTTCTATGAAAAGGCTCTAATTGTTTTCAGGGCAAATCTGGAACAAGAATTACAAGAATATTCTTGTAATATTTACTTCAAGGGAGGAGTAAACTGGCCAAGTCTTTTCCTACAAGGAGTAAAAGAATGTCCACATTAGTTTTTATTAACTTACCATCTCTGTATCACTACATCTAAGGCTGAAACGAATGTGTCTGCTGGAGCAGGCATGATGAGGTAGGACACTAAAAGGAAGAAAAGCTGAATTCTCTTTTTGCTCAATGTCTCCCAGTTTTTGTCTTTGTGGGTTTTAATTCCTTGTTGCATCAAGCAGATCAAGAGCAATGTGCAGACCTGTCTTGATAACTGCCCTTGTGAATGTTTTTACATGTTGGTTTTGAAGTGTGAGAAAAGCACTACTGTACTGGTGGTCCTATGAAATGGTGACTGTGTTATAATCTGCAAGGCTTGTACTCCAGCAAAGCCAGGCTCCCAAATTCATGGTGTCAATGTGCTTTTCATAGACAGCAAATTGACTCAATATATGAAACATCTAAGAGTTTAAACATATGTTTTTCCAGAAGTTCCTAGGGGTTCAGAACTGGATGAAGCAGTTCACACGCTTGGGCACTTCATATGCTTTTCTCCATCAAATCTGCTGCCCTAGAAGAAGTATTTTTGTTGTCTTTTCATGTGACTGGAAGTTCTTAAGTAATGTAAAACTCTCATATCTACAGATTTTATGACAAGAAATGCTTTTGAATTATTTTTTGAGCAACAGTGTTTAGGACAGCAGGTTTGAGGACTTGTCATGACGTCAGTACTTCTGAGGGGGCTGTAGATGATGTGTCGGGGACATGGATGACACACATTATTCCATGCTTTCTGTCACTGTCCCTTGGCGGCTGTTTGTTCAGCAAGTGGCACTGTGCCCTGGACCTCATCCCAGGGTGTGCTGCACTGTTCCCTCCATGGTCATTACTGCTACTCACTAGATACAAGTATAGGTCAGTATCCTTCTCTCACAGAAAGAAGTTCAAGCAGTTCAGAACAGGTTTCTGCTGCTTGTCCCAACACAAAAGAAAGAACAAATGAATCAGATGTTACAGGCTGTTTCTGCCTTAGCAACCAGAACTGGTTCTGGGCGTACTTTACCTTTTCTGTGCTGCTGGACAAAAGGGAATGGTGCTGTTTAGTATGTGAAACAGTAATCGATTTTTATGGGCAGCGAAAGGTCGGGGTGTGCTTTTCACAGGACTGAACTGCAAGAGCTCTCAACCTGGCTGGATACACAGCAGCACTACACGAGCTGAAAATCAATGTAACTTATTTTGAGCTGCACAGAAATTGCTGTTTTATGCCAGTAGTGAAAACTATTGCTATAATATTTCTTCTTGGAAAACATGAAATGTAATATATTTAAATACAGTAGAACCTCAGCACATCCTTTGGGCTGAATTACTGTTAATAACAGGCTGTTCTACTAAAACACCCTCCTTACCAGCGTTGCTGATAAAGTATCAGTGATTATCAGGAATTTTGCACAGGTAGGAAATGTTTTCAAGATTGCCCTAATGTCTTTATTATTTTGTCTGAGAATTTTTGACCCAGTGAAGGAGAATTGACTAGCTGTTAGTGGTGCTGCCAGCTTTAGTGGAGAAGTTTGTAGCTGGGCAGGGAGTGGAGGAGATGGGAAAATGTCTGGAAATCTTGTAGTAGAGAGGCTTTACTGTTCTCTAATCCATGCAAAACTACCCATAAAGCCCAACAACAGTAAAACGTAAAGTGCAAAAAGCAAGTTACATTAGTGACTTGGAGGAATTTAAGGCCTAGTTTATCACAGGCACCTGTGGCACCGAATGCTGAGAATCTTCGCTAAATGCCTTGCTGTTTGAGGAAGGGTTTTCCTTTTCAGAAAAGAGTAAGTTCCATGGACTGCCCACAAGATCTTAGTCTGTCATTCCTTAACTCTGAAAGATATTTTATTATTGTAAGGTATTTGAACAAAAAGGCAAGGATCACCAATAATTAAGCTTTCATAATGATTTCCTAGAACATTAAAGGGTTTTGCCTATCGAGGCTACTGACAGATGCTTCTAAAAAGTGTAATAGGTTCCAACTGCATTGCCTGGAGCAAGAATATAAATGTCTAGCACCCTAAAGTAATGCTAGCATTTAATTTTTAAGGTATCACTGTTTGAAATTTTATAACCTATGATTGTAAATGCTAAATAATAACAAAAAAGGGGGGGGGGGGGCAGAAAAATACTGGCTGGACAGCAATGTAGTTATATGCATTCTTCTAAATATAGGTAATTCTTACAGCTGTCGAGAGATAATGCACAGACGAAACCAATATGGGACACAGGAACACAATATTTTAAATGTATAGCTTAAAAAGTAAACTTTGAAACTCATTCTTTGAAGTTCTGTTAATCCATACTTCTTCAGTAAATATAAATCCTCCTCCCATTTCTGTAAATGGTATTTAAAAAGACACCTTTTTTTTTTAGTCAAGATAGGTTATGCTGTGAGTAAGCCACTCTTTGTGACTGCAGCCATGTTTTTTTCTTTAAATCAGGTTGGACTTCTTCAGGTTTGATTGCAGGATTGTGTCCTTGATAGCTGTGAAGATGAAATGAGTATTTTCTGTGTCTGTGGCACAAGTGAAGTGGGAACAGATTACTTTCTCATCTGGATTCTGATCCCGATACAGCTTCAGAATGAACTCTTTGGCAGCTTTGACATCTTGTTTGGGTCCTAGTCAAAATCACAATTAGCGGCTTTGAACAGTTAAAAGCTATGTGTCAAGGAAGAAACATATGGACAGTATATTAACAGGCTAATTTCAAATTGAAATGTCAAATTTCCATAAAGGCATACTCCCTTGTTGGCATTTTCTCATTCATGTGTTAGTGGAGTAAAACCTGTTACAACACTGCTTTCTAAAATATGTGGAGTATGCTGTTTTCAATAGAAAACTTTACAGGTCAAAGTAACTTCTTATAAAAACCTACATGACTGAAGTTAGCCAGCATACATATGAATAGTCTGGTAGATTATTGTAGTACGTCAAAGACCATGAAAGAAAGTAATTTTTCTAAAACAGACTAAATGGGATTCTCTGGCCAAGAGAGGGACATGTTTTTGAAGCTATTAAATCATTGTTACTCTTTTCATTATTAATTGTAAGATTCAATGTGGTACATGTCTTGCAGAATATAATACTGTATTAAGTAATGGAATACATCTGTGATTATTTTCATAATTCTTTTATGACTTCTAAGTATCAGTAAATGTTAAAAAAGTTGTTCAGGCTGCTTTTTAACTTTGTGCTTTTATATCAATAACAAGTTATAATAATGAATGCAATACTATATTAGGGGTTTTTACTATATAAAGACTTGGATTAATAGCTGTATTCCCCAAGTTCCCCCCATCTTGTCTCTTGAGACTGGAGATGAAAAGGGTGCTTCTTCTCATAAATAAATAGCTATAGTAACAGAATGGCTGTAAGAAATCTCTTCAGACTCTGTCTACAATGGTCCAGAAAGAAAAAAAGTTCCAGTAAAGCTATGTTTGTGTTTTAAAGGATAGAGAAGCATAGATACCAAATATATTGCATAATTCTACTTTCTGTGTTCAATTTCATGAGGAAAAACTAAATGGTTTAAAAAATTACGAAGCATTGTGAAGGATAGTGTGGAATAAATGCTTACTGGTGTATTCTGGGAAGTACCTAATTAGATGGGAATACATTATTTTCTCTTCTATAATATCTTTTTTACTTAAAAACAGTAAGACTGAAGTATTCAGAAACCAGGGATATGTAATGATAGTTTTAAATAAGGCCTTCCTTTCTTCCATTTGAATCTACAAGAACAAAAATTAATATGAAGTTACACTTTCTAGACAGTAGTCTAGTAGATACATATTATAGATTAGTAGATACAAATCATATCAGCCAGAAATCATAAAGTTGTTTTTGGAAAGCTTTTTAAAATTACTACTTTTATTAAGTGCAATTGCAATGCACGGGTTGATCATTACTCTTCATGTTGTATATCCTTTTATTCGCTGGGTTTTGGATCACTGCTCTGAATTGCATGATGGCATATGAAGTCAAGGTAAGCCTTAATAATAGAAATTATTCGAATTCTTGTATGAGCTAGTGACCAGCCATGAACTGCTGCTCTATAAAAGTCTCTTCTGACCTCACAGTGAAAGCTGAAGCTGGGTGAATCAGGTTAAATATCTGATATTAACATACCACAACATGGCTCAAGGACATGAGCGTATGTACTTATCTATACTAGTAATAAAGTCTGACCGTTTGAAAAGAGATCCAAGGAACACTGCATTCAGAGATTGCTGTTTGGAATTCCTGGGGCTAAGCTTGTGACAGCAGTTATTTATTTCCTAATGTCCAAAATGAGCATAACAAAATGTTGACGATAGTGAAAGGAAAGAGAAAATTACAGTTATCCAAGTTGTTCATGAGTTGAAAAATGACAAGAAACTTTGAAAAACTCTATCTCAGCTACAATGGATGTTGTGACACCAGCAAGTGAAGCAGGGTATGCTTTTCACAGTTCAAACAGATCTTGAGAAAATGATCTCTAAGGGCTTTTTAAAGTTCAAATGGTATTACGTGTTTCTGAAGGACATTTGAAGGAATTCTTGTACTGCAGGATATAAAGCAACCACTACCAAAAGTAATGCTGTTCCACTAGTATGCTTTTCCCTAATTACCTACTGTTTTCTTTTTTTGCTTCCTTTTCTACAACATCCGGCTACTGCTGATGGCACTGTAGAGCAGACGGGAGAACTCATCTTACATTTTTCTAGCCTTGGAAAGGAGGTAAATTTTAAGTTCTTTACGTTTTAATTTTTTCTTAATTAATGCACAGGTTAATTCTGAAACATCAGAGACTTAAAAACCCAAAGAAACAAAAAACCTAATTACAGGGGACTGACAAGTTTTACTTGCTTAGAGATACTGCTGATACTCAAATTCTCAGACAAATTGACACGGCTTAAGCGATTTAAATCACTTTATGTTTTGTTTTTTAAGGCAGAGGTGACTTTTACAGACAGGCTGTTAATTTAATGCAACATTGGGACTGCTTGATCAACTTAATGTAATTCTAGTATTTGCACATGCTTTTATGAAGACATGAATGCTGTTCGAAAAGCACACATTTTTTTGCGTACCTTATACGCCCTCCCTCTACCTTATTGTCACATTCTGCCAAGACGATCGTATTCATTTTATGCAACTAAAAATGATGGAAGTAACACTGTCAAAACAATTGATCCACTTCCTTCTTTCTGACCTTTGGCCACCTACATCCACCATACTGTTAAACAGAAATGCAGGCAACATATTAGTCGTGTTTGTAAGATACTTTAGGCATATCCAAAGGTCTTATAATTAGGTTGCCTACCTGAGATAAGCTTGAACTGTGAAAAGGATATCGTAACGTGCTATGTTCTGTTTAATATTTAAGCTTGATTCACTTGCCGTAGTGCTACAGCTTTCACTGCTCGTTAGCGTGGTGTGGGTTAGTCCCGGTGGGCAGCTAAGTACAACACAGCTGCTTGCTCACAACCCCCCCACACACAGTGGGTGGACAAGGGAGAGGCAAGGAAGAGCAAAAGCAAGAAAACTTGGGGGTCAAGATTAAAAAAATACTAATTGTTTGTAAGTGGAAGATGAGATAAAACAAGTGATGCAAAACATCCCATGGGTAGACTGATGCACAGCCAGTTCCTGAGAAAAAGATGGCCGACTTCCCTAAAGCCCCCTATTTTTACTTTTGCCACTAAGCATGGCATTATATGGCATGAAATATGTCTTCGGTTAGTTCAGGTCATCTGCCCAGCTGTGGCCCCCCTCCCAACCTCTTGTGCAGAGAAACAGATGAGGCATTGGCACTGTGCAAATACTGTTCAGCAAAAGCTACAACACTGGTATGTTAATCAGTACTGTTTTGGTTACAAATCTAAAACACAACACTATCAGCTGCTATGAAGAAAATTAGCTTCATCTATATTAGCCAGGTCCAGGACAAGTGCGTAAGCCAACTGAGTCACAATAACAAAATATATGACTCTCTTTTTTTTTTTTTTTTTTTTTTTTTTTTTTTTCTCTGGCCTGGTAGAATTTTTAGCAAAGGCAGATGTGAACATACTAAATTTTGTTTCCCCAACAAAATCCAAAATCTCCCTTGCCCACCACCCCCAAAAGACCCCCATGAAGTCATATCTTGCCACTCAAAAATATAAAAATGCTTACAAATATATTAGTTCTACAGCAAATTCCTATGTGTTTGCAGACAGTTAAGTCCCTCACATTTTATCCAGGTCAAAGTGTTCCTTAGAACATTCCATTTTCCAGGAAAAAACAACCAACCAACAAAAATCACAGTTAGGGTGGTTTGACTGTGTGTTATCACAGTGGATTCTAGTTCTGTGTTGTAACTGCAGGCAGGTGTTCATGATGAAATGGATGGTTTGGTGGAAGAACATCTACAATTATGCTAGCGTGAATTCTGCAATTTTGAAAATTTTTTTTATAAAGCTTTCCTTTAGAAATTCAGTAACCCCGTCTGTTGCAATAGCTTGTCTAGTAGCTGGTAAGGTAATTTTAAGATGTTTCTGAGACGACTTTTCAACTTTATGAGTACATTTGTTCCTCTCAATTTCAATGAACTTTTTTTTTTTTTTAATATTATATGGCAGGAAGAACAGAAGTGTCTACTACCATGAGCCTCCACTTCCCCGCTGCCCCCCCCCTCCTTCCCTCAGTGTATCCAGCTCCCTTCCCTGGCTTTAGCTAACTGAAAGTTGTAAACTCATCCGATGGCTTCAACACATCTATGAGGGTCCTTTCTTCCAAACAGTTACAGTCAGGAGCCAGAAACTGTTGGCTCTAAATGGGATTAAACTACATTCTGATATGAGCACTCATGTTACTACGAATGCTTTGCCTCTGCATAGCCTCATCCAAGGCTTTTAATTAAATCAATTAATTAATTAATTTAAAGTTCAGAATACATAGTAATCGGGTTGCTTGAATTGAACAGCTTTTTTTGTGTAATCTACATTTCAAAAGAAATATATTGTCACAGCACTCAAGTTACTGTATTAAATTTGGAGCCCTTTTACAGTGGTGTCCTGGTTTCCGTTCCTTTTTCCAGTTCTCCTTCCCATCCCACTGGGGCATGGAGCAGGGAGTGAGCAGGTAGCTGCGTGGTACTTAGTTGCTGGCTGGGGTTAAACCACGACAGGCTGGAAACACATACAACACTCATTGAATGCAAAAGCTTAAAGGACGTTAGAAGCAAAATTGCAGCAACTACTTTAGTAATTGTATACTGAAGCGTTTGATAGGCACCCTTACTTAAATACATCTTCTAAATCAGAAAGATACTTGATAATTCCTGTAGTTGGCATTTGGACGCTAAGAATATCTTGCTGAGTTGGCAGAAATGATGGCATAGCAATATGATCAAGGTCAATAAGATTACTGAAATGTTAAATATACAACAGAAAAAAGATGAATGCACTATTATGAATTAATCACACAGATTCAAGTCCAAAGTACTAACCAGCAATCAAATAAGTGTTCCCAGAAAAGCAGTTGAACAGTTGAGCATGGCCTTAGCGCAATTTCTGCTGGCATGAAACAATAAAACCCTTTAACTGAGACCTGCGTGTACGTTTCAGACAGAATACTATAGTCAAAAGAGATGATACCTGAATGTTCTATAGACAATCAGCCCACATTCAAAGTTATTAATTTTATTTAATCTCTGCTATTACCCAAAATCAACACAATTAAGATCTGAACACAAATATAAGTATCAGTCCTAGTCATAATGTTTACCGACAGTACTCTATCCCCTGCCACTTCATCTGCAATGCTAATATTGCACAAAAATGTGAAAGGTTGCTTGACAGAATTCAGAAAAGTGATGGAAAGCACTGCAAATATGAATGCTTCAAATTTGTATATTTTTCATATAACAGATTATGCCTTTAGTCTCTCATCTGCCCAGGCAGTGATTCTTAACTTTACCCTCCTTAGTTTCACGAGACTCTTGTGCTTTTCATGGCTGGGATTAAATTCTAGGGTGACAGTCCTGTGCCTCGATGAATGAACGTGAGCAAGAGCAAGACACAGATACCTGGTATTTCTCCCTGCAATCTGTCTTCCCACCGCTAGGAGGCACCATTAGATCAGCCAAAATCCTAACAAGACGTCATAAAAAGTGTAGTGTCTTCGAAATCATATAGCATGGTGGTAGCACAAAACCTTTCTTCATTTAAACGCTATTTCTTCCTTTTCCTTTGGTGGAAGAGGGAGGGTGTCGATGTATTCTCCTCTTGCTGCACAAACATCACAATGCAAAACACAAAATGCACAAACATTTGGGCTCCAAAATCAAAGATACTCACACAATGTATCACTTATTCAGAAAAGATTTTTTTAAGAATAAGAAAACTCCTTCTTTGCAGCAATATAAAAAATCTTTACTGAGATCTCAATTTTAATTAATAGGAAAATTTAATAAAATTTAAAATAAAACTGATTTTCAGTTGTGGCTGATCTCTTAGAAAACAAAGCTACATTAAGTGGCATCCCTCTTCTCCAATGTAGGCTTATTTAAGAGCAAGGCAGACAAGCATCTGTCAAGAATGGTAACACCTAACACACAGGAACAGGTTGCCTAGGTGTAGCAATTCTAAGTTAAAATTTACCATAAATGCCTAATCTACATGTTCCTTGCTGAAATTTAACCCTGTTACTTCCTTAGCAGAAACAATGTAAATTTCCTGTTCTCATGAAACAATCATTTTCTCACAACTAAATTCTTTGAAAATGGGAGGAAAGACTTATTTTCACTCCTATTTATATCCTAAACTTTTAATGTAACTGAACAGTCTGCCCTGACCGCTTGTTGTCAATGTGTTTTGTAGAGTTTATTTTCATTATTTCCCCCAAGGGAAACTCAGTTATGTACCAGCTGTATTGACCTCAGAACTGGGAGGAATGATGGTTCTAGTATATTCAGAAAGCCTAAAATTGGTTTATTTCATCACTGCAGCTCAAAATTTGTTGTATACCAACAGGCCAACAGAGACATGGGTATAACTGCATATATACGTATAAATACAGTCAGAATGAAACTATGTCTTTGTTAAGAGCCAGCAGTGTGCCCAGGTGGCCAAGGCGGCCAGCAGCACCCTGGCTGGTACCAGCCACAGTGTGGCCAGCAGGACCAGGGCAGCGATGGTCCCCCTGTCCTGGGCACTGGTGAGGCCGCACCTCGAACGCTGTGTTCAGGTTTGGGCCCCTCGCTGCAAGAGGGACGCTGAGGTGCTGCAGCGTGGCCAGAGCGGGCAGCGAGGCTGGTGCAGGGTCTGGAGCACAAGTCTGACGGGGAGCGGCTGAGGGAACGGGGGTGGTTTAGCCTGGAGAAAAGGGAGGCTCAGGAGGGACCTTATTGGTCTCCACAGCTACCTGAGAGAAGGCTGCAGTGAGGTGGGCATCAGTCACTTTTCCCACTTATCAGGTGACAAGTGATAGGACAAGAGGAAATGGCCTCAAGCTGTGCTGGTGGATGTTTAGATGGGGTATTAGGAAGAGATTCTTCACCAAAACTGGAGCAGGCTGCCCCCGCGCTTTCTGTGGTTGAGTCACCATCCCTGGAAGTATTTAAAAGATGGGTAGGCATTGCACTTAGGGACACGGTTTAGTGATGGACTTGGCAGTCCTGGGTTAACATTGTACTCAATGGTCTTAAGGGTCTTTTCCAACCTAGATGATATATGATTAACTGCATTAAGTCTGGCTTGTTCTTGTACTACACAGTGTACTTACTACTTAGCAGAGTCTGAGAGCTGGTACTCCCTCTGTCTATTCACAGCATTCTTAAATTTCTGGTTCTTCCCAGAGCTTCTTGATTGCTTCAACCTGTTTTCTTTCCAGCACTGTCACTTTATCCAGTTCCACTTCTTCGATCATCTAAGCACTCTCCTAATTAATTAAATGATTACACTATTGTGAGAAAGGATTGCTGTTGGCATGCAATATACACTCTCCCTTTCTTTATCATACTAATCCCAATGAGACTAAGCATCAGAAAGGAACCTAGGACAAAATAAGCAGTTTCAATCCTTGAATGCATTTAATTTTTCAAGTCAAATGACTGCTACTGAATGTTTTAACGAAGTTCATCTTGCTTGCTGTCATTCAGGTGTGATTCTGCTATTTAAAAGGGGACCATGACAAAGGTCAGAAGATGCTTTAAACCTACTATTTTTAAACTCACTGAATTTTAATACCTATTTATCATAATGGTAGCATTTCTAAAATTCTAGATACTTTAGTACAGATACTTTTGGTTTGTTCATTGGTTTGGCTTGTTTAAGGACAAACCAGAGGCTTACCTAGCATAAACATTCATCAAGCAGGCATCAAATGACTACAAGCCATCTTTTCTTTAGTGCCCTCATTAAAAAACCTCAGTGAGATACAGCCAAGGTACTACTCTATGGAAGGAAGTAATTTTCTTTGCTCTCTGCTGTTAAGAGGTATTGCAAAGATAATATAAGTTTTACTTCTAAGGAATACAAAAGAACCTACTGTTCTGCTGCAAGTGGTGCAGCTGATTCACTCCAGGGAAGGGATGCCATCCAGAGGGACTGTGACAGGCTTGAAGAGTGGGCCCATGCAAACCCCATGAAGTTCAACAAGGCCAAGTGCAAGATCCAGTACCCGGGTCGGGGCAGTCCCTGACACCAGTGCAGACTGGGAGATGAAGGGATTGACAGCAGTCCTGCAGAGAAGGGCTTGGGGGTAATGGTGGATGAAAAATTAGTCAAGACCCAGCAATGCCCACTTGCAGCCCAGAAAGCCAACTGTACCCTGAGCTGCATAAAAGGAAGCGTGGCAGCAGGTTGAAGGAGGGGATTCTGCCCCTTTGCTCTCATCAAGACCCCACCTGGAGTACTGCTGCCAGCTCTGGGCTCCCCAGTACAAGGCAGGCATGGACCTGTTGGAGCAGGTCCTGAGGAGGGCCACAAAAGTGGTCAGTGGCTGGAACACCTCTCCTATTAAGAAAAGCTGAGAGAGTTGGAGATGCTCAGCCTGGAGGAGAGAAGGCTCTGGAGCGACCTGTTGTGGCCTGTCAATAATTACAACTGGCTTATCAGAAAGACAGAGAAAGACTTTTTAGCTGGGCCGGTAGTGAAAGGACAAGGGGCAATGATTTTAAACTGAAAGTGGGTAGATTTAGCTTGTACATAAGAGAGTAATTTTTTGTGGTGAGTGTGGTGAGACACTGGAACAGTGTGCCCAGAGAAGCTGTGGATGCCCCATCCCTGGAAGGTTTGAATGTCAAGTTCAATGGTGTTTTGAGCAACCTGACCCAATGAAAGATGTCCCTCCCCATGGCAGGGGAGTTAGTTGAACTAGCTGATCTTTAAAGGTCCCTTCCAACCCAAACCATTCTATGACTGGAAATGTTCTCTTCCGCAAGTGTTCAACCGAGTATATACTGGTATGTCTTAATACATTTAGCAGTCTGGAAAAGTATTGTTTTATCATGTGTTTAATATTGAAATAAATCAACTTATTTAGTGTTGGGAATAAATCAGATTTGTTACTGTGAATTTACTTTGCTAACACAATTTCCAGTATATTGCTAGCTATCTAGATTTTTAACTTACATCTTCTTTTAAAATGAAATAAGGTTTCTTCCTGACCTCATTTAAACCTGGGAGAGTCACAAATAGTAAAGCCACATACAGATCTGGTTTGGATCTGGGGCAGTGAATTCTTGGCTATAAACTGGAAAATCTGAATACCGATAGACCTGTTAACCTACTAATTCAAAATGAGATAAAGATCAGTCAGAAAACAGGACTTTTGTAGTTATGGGGTCTTTAAGTTATCATGGGCAACTGCAAAACTATATGACATGGAGCCTAATGTCTCAAGGGCAATTTCTCCTTGCTCAGATCTAATTACTTTTAAATATTGTAAGTCTTCAAAATATTGTGAATATACTACTCTTTCAATTTTCAAATTCAAAAACTTCAATGCAGTCATAATGCCTGGGCAAATTCTCCATTATTGGAATTATTTTTGATTTTACAGGTATTGTTACACAAAACCAAATGCCAAGTCTTCTAATTTTTATTAGAACAGATTTTTTAAAACAGCAGCTAAAATTTAAACATAACTTTTATGATTATCGCTACACTGTAAATTGTTAATCAATATAATACAGTTTAAACATTCCTGTTTCTTAGTGTTTCTTGTAGATTCTTTACAAATATAATGTAATCCATATTGGTTTTTTACTTTAATTTTACACAATATAACTATGTTAGCAAGACAGGTAATATTGTCTATTGAATAAAGTTTTCTGTTCTGTAACTATTACATCAAATGTTCATGTTGATCTAGAATAATGTAGGAAGAGCTTTACCTGCAATTTATACTTTATATAGGCACTGTATATGAGGCAACAGATTAGAGACCCTGTATCCTGTCGCCATATTTTCAACCTTATCTGATGAACGACATGCAGAATAGTCTGGATTATGAGTAAATCTTCCTTCAGTTCACTAAAGTCACAGAAGGTATATCCTTTTCTAGAGAAAAGAAAGAGCACTGACGTGGAAATACCCATCTCAGCATTTTGACTGGGGTTGCCTTGGGCTTTATTCCATGCTAAAACTTTGCATGTGTCTAAGTAGTTGTAGCTGCAAAACCAATTTTGATACCAGGTCCTTGTGAAAAGAAGTACTTTGTAAGTGTCTACATTGCAAACCTCAGTCTCCTAATGCAGCCAAGTGCCATGTGACATCAGGAAAAATCCTTTTTGTGAAAATAAAATTCAGATTAATATTTCATTTCAGAGTTCAACGCCGACAGCTAGTCTCATGCTTGTAATTCAAAGAAAAAAAATATCCTATGATGAAGTGAAAGGTTAGTTAAAGCCAAGTGAATTTACTATTGTTCCATGGGCATGTCTTCCTCATCCTCAGTGAACAGTCATGTTACTAATAAAAAATACTTTGGGTATGAATTATGGGTGGATAATATGACATGAAAGTAAGAGGGAAAATTTCATTTTTAAAATGAGTAATGCATAATCTTATGAGACACTGTGCAACAATCCAGCCAGGATGTGACAGAAAAGGGGATTAAACTTGAAACACACTCTAAAGTGTCCTTAGCAGCAGTAGAAAGTGCTTTCAACTGGGCAGCAGGAGAGTATTTTTCATACTGGGGAATATCAGCATTTTAGCTAAAAGACAGGTGTCATGGGGTTTTGCTTGAGTGTGTGTGTATATGCATGTGAGCATATATATATATATATATATATATAATCATAAGTAACAACCAGAGCAATCCCATCTATTTCAGCCTCTGACTACTTGAATTTGACTACTTGAATTGACTACTCTGACTACTCTACTACTTGCTATGTTTGAAGTAAATGGTTCTTCTACAAAATTGTGTTGACATGATAAAACATATCAGTGTAAAACAGGAATATGATTGGAAATTGTTTGTTTTGCACCTAGTTTTGAGCAATACTGATTGTCAAACATTAAAACTAGTTATAGCTTAATTGCAGATATTCTGTATTGTATTCATGGTCAACACAAATATAAATTGCAAATGAAGTGAAAATTTGCAAGCCATGGCAAAATAAAGTAAGTCTTTCTATACACAGCTCTTCCAGTATATAATAAAAACCAGTTCTGTTAATCAGGACTTTCTTTTTAAAAAACAGCTGTTGTATCTAACCCACTGAAGGATTTTTGCTGATCATTGCAAATAAGTGGCCTTTAAATCTGTCACAAACTGTGAAATCTAAATAAATTTTCTAACCAGCTATGGCTCTTTAAGCTAGTTTGACATTTGTTAAAATGCTTAAATGTACTTTTTTTTCTTCTGGTTAAACACTACAAAGGGTAACAATGATGTAAGATGCCCTGCAAGGCTCACAGAGCTCTTATTATTTTGCTTTGGAATTTCACCACTTGAATTCTAGAAAAGGGTTATTAAATCCTGTCAGCATTTAGTACTAATACAAGTTTACATTTCAACAAATACCTTTTGGCATTGACAACATCATACCATGAAAGCAGTTTAAATATCATGATTTATAATGGGATTTTGGCAAGAAGTGGACCTCTGTTTCAAGTGGACAGGGTCATATTCTAAAACCTTCCTCTGCAACTTGGAAGAACACAAGAAATTTAGTTTTCAGTTCCCTGAAAGCAAGAGTGGAATTTCACAGAATTCTCATCACTAAGAAGTTAGCCCAAGAGACGTGATACATGAACAGTAGGTACTTTTCAGAAAGAACAGAAAGGGCTCACTAACATTGGAAAAAACCAAAACAGAACAAATCCAGAATCATTACAGATGAAATCAAAGAACAAAGAAGGGAAATGCAAAACAGTACAAGCTTATGTCAACATCAGTCTGCATAAATGTTTTTTAATGAAATACAATCACAAATGAGTTTCAGCATTGATTTTTAATTAAAATGTGTACCACATTATGCTCTTTCTAAACACAGTACAAACAGGAACAGCAAAAGTTACATTAAAAGTGCTATAACATTTTTTATATTCAAAATCTCTATTCAGAAGTTACCTTACTTCGGGCTGATTTTTTTTAAGTAGACCTCTGCTTCTTGATGACATGTTACAGGTAAAGAAAAGAATACAGATGATAAAATAAGGGTGAGTAATTTTGAATCCAATAGAAATAAAAGAATATAATTGCTTCATTAAAAAATCCCAACAAGTCACTCCACAAATCAAAACTAACAAACAAACTTTACAATCCTGGAAAGAAAACTGATCAAGTGTAACAAAGACTGTGACAAAATTGTTTGGCAAACACATTCAAAACCTATACCTAAGCTGTCTAGAATATTAAAAATCTATTGGTGTCTTAAAAAGCTATTATATTATTCTCCACTGGAAGTCAAACAATTTAGCAATTAAAGGGCAACAGATGGTGTATAGCAGGCAACGCTTAAAGGTTCAATTGTTAATCTGATATCATCAAAAAGATAGACTAAAAAGAAACAAAATTCTCAGGAGGGGTCTTGAATATGCCTTTTTCACTTCACACAGTAATACCACTGTGTAAAAGCATCTTTCTCATCTTTTGTGAAGGTGCCAAGAAACATGCACAAATGCCAGCTGAAATAGTATAATATTAAATACAACTTGTAGTAAGAACAAATCTTTGCCAGACAACAAATGGACAACACCACAAGAGACAACTGTCATTTTTTTAGATATATGAATACATTTTATCTCCAGCTGTTACATGCAATGCATAGAACCGATTAGAAAATCTGGACTTTATACATCCAGTGGAAAAAAAATATTTGATGTGATACCTTACAGCTCGGTCCTATTTCTTAGGACACTAAATGTTAAATAGAATCCAAAAATACCTCTATAGGTTATTTTATGAAGCACTTTGTATTTATGAGGCCTGAATTTATATCCATATTTCTTTCTTATCCATAACCTAGTCTGTTTTGGAGCAGTAACTACCAACAGTGTTTCCTAAAGTCCCAGTGGTAAAGACAGGAATTACTCATTTTAAAAGTGCTGTAAGAGCTAATGAACCTCCTATTTTTCTAAGCATTTATATTTATGGTCTTTGCACTTGTCTTTCACACTGCAGGTCCTTCCTGATTTGGCTGGACAAAACAAAATGCAAAATGCTCCAGTAAAAGTTATACCTGGAAACTACAGCAGGTTCTTCACTGCAGAGGATCACAGGAAGGGACACAAGTGGTGTTCAGTATTGGGAGGTTAGAAGAAGAGCCAGTTAAGGGTGTATACCAATTCAGAAAGATCTTGTTAGCTACAGCAGGAGTTTGAGTTTTCATACTATGTGAACAGGAAGTTTGTGTCTTTCAACACATTTTACACCTTTAACCATTTTTACATTTACATTGCCACTGTAATACAGATTGTATCTCACTATAGAAATATGCAGTTACATACTTGCCTCTTTTTCATACTGTTGTTAGGCCCAGAAACTGAACTTGGGCAGAATAACGTAATACATTTTGGAAATCATTGTGTTTTACTAAAACCATGTTTGCGTTCATTTTCATCTCATTTTTTTGAAACTGACCCATCAGCTAATTTGACATAATTAATAGGGTGTGTTGGTTTCTAAAGAAAGAGAAGGGGAGAAGAAAACCCACAAAACACTTAAGATTTTATAAATCACTACAATGGGGATAGGAAGCTTCTAACCTCAGGCCTTAGATGATTTAGTAGAAGCTACTGATTATGAAGTAATATTCTAAGTTTTACTGCGAGTTATGTAAATTTCAATTCTGCTGGCTTGTTGTTGCTGTTGTTGAAAATAACTTGATTTGGAACCAAATGCACGTCTAAACACAGACTCAGATGCAGACCCAAACACTTAAGTCGATCTCCTCTCGGTATTAGCAAGGCTACTGAGCTTTGCTGAATTACAGGCACTGCCTACAGCTCCTCTGGTTGACTTACGGCATTTTTCGTATCTCAGCTTCTGTCACTGATGTCAGGTACACACCATGAGATTTCTCAGATTAGCTATGTACAATTACCTATGATTGTTTTATGTACATATTTTGGGGACAGGAGGAACTGAATATGAACAAACCACCCTTAAAAACAAGGAAAAGGAAGTTAACTGAGCTATACATAAAATGTACGCACTGCTGGTATTGCCAGTATCCGCTGATTACCACCACAAAAAGAGACAAAAGTATATGAGGGTTGGTTTCAGTTTTTAAGTGAAAGAACATTTTGAAGAGGAAAATTAAGGAAGTAATTATAAAAATAAATATAAAAATATATAAGGAAGTAGGGAAGAAAAGTAGGTGGAACTAAATGATTCAAGCATTTAGAGTTAGGACATTATATTCAAAAGATAAATATCGCTTATTTTGCAGTCTCATTTTTTAGCTTTAATAATGCATTGTTATTACAACTATGAAAAGGTACTTGGTTGTAGTCTGGATAACAGGATAGCAACAGCAGATTAAGTGGAAGATTAAATTTTTGCCAATTGAAATAATGAATGAATACTGTCCTGGTCATGCACCAACCACTTACCATAAACTTTGATTGTATCCTTCTTACTGAGTCTATTCTGCCTGCCTGGCTGCAGTAAATTTTTTCTCTAAGTTTTCAATCATTATTACTTCCCCCTTCCATGGTAAGCAGGAATAGTAAACAGTATACCAGCTAGCAGTAAGTAAACCAAGACTAAGCAGTGCAACTGTAAAAAAAACAGGCAAAACCACTATCCAGATCACAATTGGCAACACAAAATTTTTGGCAAAGACCTGACTGAAATTAAGACCTCAGAATCAGATTGTATATGAGAGTTAATGGATTGCCTTAAAAAAATGTAACAGAGTCATAAGATGTTTGTTTAATCTTTATAAATTTGTCTTCTGTTAAATTATGTGTGATAAGTGCATTCATGTATATGTAAATGGTCAACATCTTCAAACACAAAAGATTTGTTTCTGCAGTATTCCATACACGGGGACTACAAGTAAGCATGTACACATATAAATACACAGTTACAAATGTAAACACACAAGTACACATACACGTGATTTGTGGTTTCCAAATCTCATTTTCCAACACACCTACCAGTATAACATCCCCAGATATAATCAAGCAGCATTCTTTATTTCCTGCCTGATTTTTCCACTCTATAGTAGATAGAGGTCATTGTTTGGCACATTGCAAAAATATTTGGGTCACAGCTTGATTTAATGATCTCCATTTGAAATAGTAGTTTTAATCCTCCATGATTTTTTGTTTTCTTTCTTTCCTGGCTCCCCTTTGCCATCAGTTACCATCAGGAATGGTTTTAGAGGACTGTGTGCAAGAGTGAGAGATGAATGCATCTTCTTTCCCACATTTACCAACCCAGAGCATGGTTAAAAAAAAAGGTGTGGTGGGGCAGGGGACATTTTCCCTTTTATTAAAGCATTTAGTAGCTAGCATATATTGACAAGGAACAAAAATTTTACACTTTTTTCCCCCTTTATTTTGAAGGAAGAGGAGTCTAGAAAGTTCCAAAATGCCTCTCATCTAACAACATTTTCTAGTGTGTGTTAATCCAAGTGGGTTTTATACGTTAATTTTTTCTTTCCATCTTCACAGAAAATGTATGCAGTGTTAAAATCTTCAGTCTTGCTGGAGACAGAGCAAGACTGAAGACTTGCAAATGCAACATTGCTTTCTGCTAATGGAAATGATCACTGAAATCTTGGTTGTAAGATAAGCAGAAGCCTCACTTTCAGCCCATTAGTAATGCTATCAAGGTCAAAGTTTAAGAGACTAATTTTTCTCAGGGCTTACACAGTGGGTCAGGTTTCTGTTTCTTAAACATAAGAACTGTGCTTGAGGGCAGGGGTATTGCTAGTTTCCTTAAAATTATTTTTCCCATTCCTCGGCAATATTTATCTCACAAACAGAAATACAACTCTCAAGATTGGTGAAGATGATCTGTATAGATGAAGACTGAGATTCACAACCACCATGTGCAGGAGGGAACCAAAGGTGTTAGTTGTTGGTGAGTCCTTTCTGAAGGTGTCTGTCACTGACTCTCTCTGCCCTAGGTTCCAGGTGCCAGCTTGCCACTTGCCGCTGCTTCTTCTCCATGTAATTACTAGCAATTTTCCTGGAAATTTCTTTTGACCACAAAATAAGAAATTTTGCAAACAATGATCTGCAAGTTGAAGAGGCTGACAAGCTGAATAAAACTTAGAAATACAGTTTTCCAAAACAAAACAAAACCAAAAAAAATCACAGTGAGATCTACGAGAGCACATGAGATGTATGAAAGGCACAAGAGCTGATTAAAGCTTACATTTTGTTTAACACGGCAAGGCCACAAGTGACATATTACTTTTGTGTCTCAACACACACTTCGAAAGTGTTGTGGACTATCAGAGCATCCAAAGGACAAAATCAAAGTAGCAACAGATAAAAAGGCATAGTATTTTAATCCAAATATGAGAAAAGATAATAACTGCCTTTAAAAAAACAAATAAACAAACAAAAAAACACCAACAAAGAAGAGGATCACTGCTGTTGCTGTAGTAGAGGAGGAAAAAAATCTTTCTGTCTGATCACAGTGGATGGGACAAAATGGTAATGATAAGCCCTGGAAGACAGTGTGCAAAGCACTCTGCATTACTGGAGATCTTTAATAACAAGTTACATGAATGTTAAGATTTAAATCAATGAAGTTGATGTTGCTGTGGAGGAATACGTAGATAAATGAACACCTGAGGCTCTCTCCAAATAGGAAAAAAATTAATTTCTTCTCTTTAGAGACTGCTCTTACTTCCTCCTCTCCCTTCTAAACTGGAATATCACTTTGTAATAGTTTTTCCTAGACCATTTAAATCTTTAAGATCTGATATTTTATGACTGATCAAAACAAGAAGTTACAGTCTGACACTATTTCTTTCACCTGTTATCACTGCAATTTGAGGGGATAAGATTTCCATGTCTTTTTGAATTGTTTTTCTTTTTCAAAATCCACCTTTAGACTGTGACACCCACATTCTTGGAAGTAAGTTAATGGTACACAGGGAAACACGTTTAGTGGTAAGCCTAAATATGTACCTCAGAACACCACATACTGTAGCTTGGCTTTGGTACTTAGTAAGCCTCTCATCATCTTCTGAGGAAGTAAAGAAATCTACTCTGCATCCTGGCTATCTGGGTATTTACCTGTGATTATTGATACACTTTCATGCATATATATATATGCATATATATAAAAATATATATGAAATGTATAAAAAATCTGTGATTAGTCACTTTGCACAGTATTTTTACTTGGTACCTGCAATGGAATTGTCTTGCAAACATATTGACAATTTTGGGTAACCTTTCTGACACTACAAAAAGTCATGGAAAAAAAATCTTTTCATTTCTAAGAACAAGAACAACCAAATAATCTCAATTCTTCCATATTTTGCTCAGTGTATCTATTTAACATAAGCATTGGCAATGAGCTGGCAATAGCAATGCTGGTAACATAACAGATTTGATTTCAAAATCTGTTTGGCATAACTACACCAGGTAGTAACTGGAAGCATAATACTCAAACAAGGTCAGGATTAGTTCTCAGGTATGACATATACCGGACTCAGTATTGGGGCCAGTCCTGTTTAATATCTTTATTGACAATCTGGGCGGGGAATTGAGTGCACCCTCAGTAAGTTTGCAGATGATGCTGAGTAGGGACGTGGAGCGTTGACCTGCTGGAGGGCAGTCAGGCTGTGCAGAGGGACCTGGGCAGGCTGGAGCGATGGGCCAAGGCCATTCCTGTGAGGTTCAACAGGGCTCAGTGCCAGGTCCTGCCCTTGGGTCACAGCAGCCCCACACAGCGCTACAGGCTGGGGCAGAGCGGCTGGGAAGTGCCTGGTGGGAAAGGGCCTGGGGGTGCTGGTCCACAGCCGGCTGAGCGTGAGCCAGCAGTGTGCCCAGGTGGCCAAGGCGGCCAGCAGCACCCTGGCTGGTGTCTGAAATGGCATGCCCAGCAGGACTAGGGAAGTGATTCCGCACGTTCAATACTGTGTTGAGGTTTGGGCCCCTCACTACAAGAGAGACACTGAGGTGCTGGAGTGTGTCCAGAGATGTGCAACAAAGCTGGTGCACGGTCTAGAGCACAAATGCTCTATATGAGGAGCGGCTGAGGGAACTGGGGCTGTTTAGCCTGGAGAAAAGGAGGCAGAGGGTAGTCCTTATTGATGCTTATAACTACTGGAAAGGAGCTGTAGGTGTTGGTCTTGTTTCCCAAATAACAAGTATAAGACAAGAGGAAACAGCCTCAGGTTATACTGGTGAAGTATAGATTGGATATTAGGAAAAAGTTCTCCACCAAAAAGGTGTTGAATCATTGGAATAGGCTGCCCAGGGAAGTGACTGAGTCACCATCTCTTGAGGTATTTAAAAGATTGGGGCTTAGGGATGTGATTTAGTGGTGGACCTATTCAGGAAAACTGGTCTACTTACCTAAGATGCCAAAATCTATAGTTTAATTCAATCCCTTATACTAGATGATGATATACAGAATCCATTTCTTAGGTCTGTATCCTGTTTTTACTAGCATTATTTAGAAATAACTTTATCCTGTTTTCCTTCAGGATTTGCTGGTGTAAGTGTGGTTTCCAGAAAACTAGAAACAGGAAGAAATTTTAAAAAGTTAATACTTCCTGATATTCCTTATCCTTATTGGACCTACTGAATTCCAGCAGTTACACAGATTTCAATGTGCTGTTACAAATCCTAAAAAAAGAGAACAGTCTAGAACAACCATATATACTAAGTAATGCGGTAACATACCACTGTTAAGTCAAGTGACATGATTAATTAATGAGATTACTTTTCTATCTGTGTTTCCCAGCAGTGCTTAAAAAAATCAAACTGAATTTTCATCCCCTTCAAATAATACACAAATATATATCCATAACAGAAATTCTCTCTGCAGCTGTGCAGGTAGTGTGATCACAGAATACTTCTTAAGACGCCAGACTCATTAAATTTATTCCAGCCTTATACAACAATAGAAAAGCCTTATGAATTAGTAACAATGTATTTTTAAAAGTTCCACAAAGGAAAAAAAAAAGTTTCCAAATAATGATACTCACTTATATGTGTTCAAATTACGGAGCAATTTGCTGGCTGATTTTGCTGGTTGGTTGGTTGGTTTGTACATGTATTCCACCGTGACTGTAACAGAGTTCTTTCAGGTTTTTAGTGACTCAGGAAAAGCATGAAAAAAGTTCTCTGGAGGTAAAATATGTGTAGGTTCCTGAAAGGAAGCAAGCAAATTCAGGGCAAAAAAGTTTTGATTAGATAACACTCATCTGAAATCAAAACAAAATACAAAAATGCAGCTGGCTAAGAATAGGAAATTCATCCATGCCTTGGTTTCCTTCCTTGGAAGTAATGATATTCACAGATCAAAAAGCCCCCATCTGTGTTCTGTACTGCCCTGTGTGTAATGCAGACCTTTCAAGCGTTAGGAGAGGTGAGACTTTTGTTGACACAGACCACTTTGAGATTTCCTAGGCTGAGGAAGAATCTCAATTAGTGATTTCAAATTAAGGAAAGAAAATAAGTCAAAACACAAGCATGAATATGATACAGTATAATTTTCTGGCAAAGCAACAAATTCTACTATTACTCCAAGAAAACAAATTTTCAAACAGAACTTGCATAAAACGTGGATGTCTAACCTTTACAGTTTGGTGCAAGTTCACTAGATTCCACACCTCCACCCCCCAAAACGCCTTTCTACTTGCTAAGATATCAAAGTTCTGAAGCAGTAAACACTGATACTGCAAGATTAATTTCCTCTTATTTAATTTCTGCAGTTTTACCAGAAAATATCTCAACCTCTTGGAAACAGAGAATTCTTGTATTATAGAGAATGATAATGCATTGTGCAAAGGAAGTTATGCAGTGAAGTATTATGAACAAAAATTCTGGGTATTTACAATAAGCCAAATTTGCAAGAATTGAGCAATTCAGTGTACCTGCATTCTAGCTCCCACTTCTTAACTAGTGCATAGAGGTTCTGCCTCCCATGCAGCTGTAGACAAGATCCAGATGATTTAGACTTTATGATAGAACCAGAAACATCTCAAAAGAAAAAAACATCTTTCTTTCCCAGGACTGTCTCATAAAAAGATAATATGCAGGAAAAGCAAGAATGATTATTTTTTCTTCTCAAACAGCTATAGACAAAGCAGCACCATGGTCTCTGTGCATCTGAACTACCAAGGCTGCCAATAAATTAAGCCCTCCTTGAAAACAAATTGCTTTCCTGGAATGAGGCTCTGTCACTTGGTCTCTATATACAGTCTGACACCCTTGGTGAACTTTACTTCTGACTTCATTACTTCTGATGCAACAAATCCTGGCCTAATTAAAGAAAATTGGTGACATCACATGCCATCAGCAGGTATGAAATCACATATTAAATGAAATAACATATTGTCTCATTATTAAGACACACACGAACCTCAAACTTGGAAATAACAAGAAATACATCATATCCTTGGAGACTCCATGTTAAGAGCATCTGGAGAAAATGGCAGAAAAGGGAGAAAAGAGCATCTGGCCACCTTAAGTTTCTGCAATGTGCTGTGGGAACAAAAGAGGCAAATATAGTACTGTTCCACTGATTCCTTTTGGGACAGAATGCTGCATCTCCATCATCACACAGTACTTAATGATGATGTATAGCATTCACCTATATTTTTTTTAAAAAAAAACAAAACAGCTGGACATTTTTTGACAGGCCGTGTTACAATGAGAAAATTACTGAGAACAAGACTGATATAGCCATTCCAAATAATGCAAGATGGCTCTGAGTTTTCAGTTTCTCTGTCTGAGGGTCTACCATTCAATATATTCAGAGACAAAGGGTCTTGATCAATGTCGGGTTTGTCTTTTAATTTTTTTACTTTTCAGTGAAAACAACACATATTAAATACTCCTGTTAATTCATTACACAAAGAAAAATGGAAGAATTATGTAAGTAAAGGGGCATCCCTAGGAACATTGAGGCCTCAGCTGGCAATAGTATAAATATGCTAGGCGATTCCCCAAAACGTGTTTTAGTTTATGAGATTATCTATAACTTTTCAGTCTTTAGGAGTAACATTTTAGTTATACTGCACTGCATTCTAGGCTGATTCTTCCAAACTCCTCCCATCTTCATTTCTGAAATAATAAATCAACCATCATTGTGAAGTAATGCAGGGCTTCTAATTTCTAAAAAAATTTAAACACAGGAAGTACCAGATATCTAACAACATCTAACAATCTGCTTTACTAGATTTCCAGTCCATATTTGTAGACATAATTAGTTTAGATGCTGTTGCTGTTTGAACTAAAATGAACTCCAGGTCTTTTGATGCTCACCCCTTATAAACGACTGTTTTTAAGGACAGCGTCCTTGGAAGTGCATGCTTTCCCACTGAGCCAAGCTGCTCAGCTGTCTAATTTCCTTGCTAAGTGAATTCCTTGAATATTATCTTATGTGGCATTGTAAGGGTACATCATTTTGTATGGCAGGTGAATGCTGCCAAACATAACATGTCCTGCCCAGAGAGATTACATTATAAAGACACTTCAGACACCTCACAGCACAGGCCATGTGAGCATGGCTTCAGACTGAGGAAAGACTTTGGTCTGAAATGCTTCCTTCTCAACCCTTTCAACTCATGTGCAGCACTGGATGCACTATTCATTCCAGTACCCAGCAGAAAAGCAAGTGAAAACGACTGCAAAATGCAAATGTTACTGTTAATTTTCTATATTCAAGAATATCCCTGTATTCTCAACAGCAATGTGGAGAATCTTATGTTAGACTTTTGTTAATACAATTTCTATCCTCAAGCTCTGAAGATTTTGCATTCTCAGCTTCTGTTTAATTCACTAAATCATTGGTTTAAGTAATGAATAGACCCAATGAACTTTATTTAAGAAATTAATTCCACATTTTCATGAAAGCCATTACCTGTTCATTACTCTCCACTGAGCTTTAAAAAATCCATAGACATGAAAGCTTAGTCTCTTCTTTCCCCTCGACTGCTCAAATATGGGGAAGCAGAGGACTCTGCAGTTTGTTTTTGACATTTGAAAGGCAAAACAAAGGAATGAGATTCACTGTCATTTCCTTGTTAGGTAGTGAGACTCTCTAACTGAAGAGACTTTATGCTATGGCACAATTGATTCCTCTCCCAGCTGTCTTTATCAGCAGTGGCACTTGATAATGGAGAGGAAATACTAGATATTATGAAACACTGTAACTGAGCATCAAAGCTGATGTATTCATTGAAAAATCTCGGCTGTTAAGAACAACATGACAAGACAGAAGATGCATCTTAAATGCCTGTCCAGTTTAAAGCTTTGACAAGAGATGTTGGGAAACCCATTTTCCTCTATCCTGAAGATGATTGTTACTTTAAAAGTGATAACAAATGAACAGGAGAACCAAAGAACTGACTTTTTAGATTACATGTTCTGGTGTACTGCTGTTGTTAATTAATTTCAAATGCTCTATATACATTGGAACAGGAGATGGAGAGTGAATGAGTACTTATTTCTTAACCAAATCAGCCTTGTCATGGGTCTTGCAAATCCTAGGTGTGGGCTCTGATTTTGTTATGACTTAGCACTGTGGCAGGAACAGAAGGTCTGTGTTCTGGTTGAAAACTGTTTTCTGTTGAAAACTTTCCCAGTAAACTGTTTAGAAAATATTTCAGAAAGAAAATATGTGATGAGTTTTCATAATTTCTATGCTCTCCTCTGAGTTCACATAGTAAACTTCACCCCTTTAGTTTTAAACATTAATATGAATTAAATATTGCTTGTAATAGAGATAGAGGTCATTATTTACAAATTATTGCTTAAACCCTGGTATTTACAAATACAGGACATATGTCAGCAGAGTAAGTGCCATGGAATTCTAAGCCAAGAATTGTTTTTACATTTTTACATTTTTACATTTATAAGAACAAGAGAAGAACACCATTTGAATCAGTGTTTTCAGTGTATATAATTTTAGTTTTAAATCTAAGAATATTCTGTACTTTAAAAATTTGATGTCTATAGTCCAGACCCTTTTCTCATTTTGTTTACCTCTACTGCCTATATACAAAAAAACTATTAGAAATGAAAATGCCTTACAAACTTCTGCTGGAATTCTGCTGGACAAATAGCTGGGTTTCATGGCTCATCTTTTATTACTTACTGGTAACTCAGTTTTGCTTTAAGAATGAGAAGACGTCATGGCAACACTTTCTAACTGAGAGCCATGGTAGTGGTAAAATATAAAAATCTACAACCTTCTAATAAATAAAGTTGTACAAAACCTGCCTGAGATGAGATCTCACACTGTTTCATCCAACAGTAGTTTTCAACTGAGTCTCCCCTTTCCATGACGTGAAACCACCTCCTTTCTCTCCAGCAGAGCAGAAATACTGATAGTCAGGTAATGGGATAGTTGAGAGATGGCCACTTCCCACATCTTTTGTGGAAGTCACAGAACTTCTAGTGGAACAGTACTTACAAATACCACTCTTCCACAGCAAATATTTAGTGGAGCCTTCATATGTTTTTTCCATGTGAAAGCCTAAAAAGCACAGGAATAGTTTTTCAAAGTTGAAGTTATTTAAGCAGAAACAAAAGAGGAAAAAGAGACATTCCTTCCACCTCCTAATCTGGAGGTGACTTGAAGAATGGAGACCTAAAGGTTTAATCCCTTCTCTGATGTGTACCAACCACTTTGGAACGTCACTGTTTTGTATTACTGTGCTGCACCACCACCCAGAGAGGCTTGATTGTTCAGGATGCCTTGCTCATTATGATGTGTTAAAGTTGTCCCTGTAACAAAGGCAGATAAGCATCAAAACAGATGAGTGCTGAAATGCTTAATACAGCAATGCCTAAGTCTGAATTAATGATTTCAGCCCAAATCACAATTCTTTACGTTAAGGAAAAGGACACACTCTTTCATGCATAAAAGGCCTACTGCATATAATGGAATTGGAAGAATTACTCCTTTGATGGTTTTTCTTTACTGGCGTTTGCTTCAATGACTTTTCAGCAGATTTTTTTTTCCTGTTGTATGATGGAGTCCTCTAAAGCAGAGAGAAAGTGGCTTTAGTAAAAGGGAGTCCTAGCACCTACCAGACCTCTTTAAGAAAGTCATCAAGTACTTTAGGAAGCATGATACAGTTCATTAATACACTTGGATACACTTTCAGCAAAGCCCTTAAATAAATGCTGTTAGAGACAGTAGAGACAGTAAGTTATCACATACAAAGGATAGGGGAGTAATCTTGTGGATTAGGAAGCAGCTAAAAGACGAAAGTTAAAAAAACCCAGGGGAGTTAGATGATCCATCCTTATGGAGGAGAAGCTTCAGTAGCAGATTTGATCAGGTATCTCTTACTCCATTCCACAAATATTCCATAAAAGACAACACCTTTACTGAGATTACAGAGCCTGAAATTAGGACAGGTAAAGCCACAGCTGACACTGGGCACATGCAGAAGAATTTCACAGTGCTGAATGGCTGGAAAAATAAACTGACAGATCAAACAAACAAAAAAAGTCAAGACGATCATTCATTACTGGAACTACAAACTTCTTGATTCTGGCCTCTGTTTCATACAACTTCCAGGTACTGGTAGGAATAATTGTAAGGGATCGGTGTAATTGCATGCTATTTCTTGTAGACTTTTCAGAAAAGCTCACTAGTGGACCCTAAGGCTCACTTAGGGGGACCGTCTGGACTCTTGGTTTCATTTGGCATAACTGGATTTATGATCTTCAGTGCAATTTGGCTGGCTCTGCTTGACTGACTATTTTTTGTGGAAAACAAATTTCAAATTATTTCCTTCAAAGCTACAAAGTTATAATGGAAACTATTAGCTTATCCTCAGTGTTCTTTGGAAATTTTTTATCTCAGACACAAAATTGTTTTGAAATATTCATATAAGCACAGACTTTTATTTTCTAATGTCCAATCACTTACTCATGACTGTTCAAAGCAGACTTTCATTACAAAAGCATGTCTTCTCCAATGAAAACTACATTGCCAGGTTTTGTTCTGCTTTCCCAGACCACCCAGGAATTTACTGACATGGAAGAAAGCCAGAAACCTTTCAGGAGAAATCCTTCAAAGTTAGTAAGTATAAACAAATTTTAGATGCATACAGTTCTAAAAGAAATTAAAGTGTAATTCTTTCGCAAAAAAATTCAAATCACCCTGCACTTGTTTATATTCCAATTGACAAGTATAATAGAATAGTGGTGTCACATTTCCACAAATTATTGCAGGATTTTCCTCAGTTAAGAATTCTAGTTTGCAAAATTATGCCGCAAAACTAAGCCTCCAAAAAAGTCTGTACTTCAAATACAAAATGCTTTGTCACTCTAAACAATTCTCTTGTTCACCTCTGAATAAGGAACTTTTCAGGTAAGAAAATGCAGTGAAAACAGGAATATAACCTTCTTGAATTTTTCAGCTTAAAAATTGTCTCAGTTCAGATTTACACTTTTTTCTTCTGAGTTTGTAACTGAAGTGTGAAGTCTAAAGAAGTCCAATTCCAAGCCTTGTATGAAGCACAGATGTAATCTAAAAGCCTACGTATTTAATCAACATCACGAAGGGAACAGTGCACAGGTAAGATAGGAGGAATAGAGTAAACCAGGCAAGTTAAAAAACCATACACTTCTAATCAAGGAGATTGCACAGAAACGTCATGTCCATGCTAAGACGTATTTAACAAGAGATCGTAATCTTACTTTCTCATCTTCCCTTTCACTTATTCTTGATTATGTTTTTATGTCACTAGCATTCATTACAAATATTAGGAAAGCAAATGACAATACTTCTGATATGTTTTGTAGAAGCTGAATACAAAATGCTTGTACCTGAAGGAGTCAAATGCTCTTCATCACCATGTGTCCCAGTGCATCAAGGAGCCTGAAAGAGAAGCCAGTGCATACAGTTACAGAATAAAACAGGTTGAAAGGGATTGCTGGATGTTGCCAGCTCTGACCCCTGTTCAAAACAGGAGTAACATGAATTTATATGAGGTTCCTCAGTGCCTTCTTCAGGCAAGTTTTGAGGTTTTCTTCTAGGATAGGAGATTCTAGAGTTTCTCTGGGCACACCATTCCTGTACTTCTTCATTCTTGTGGTGAAGATTTGTCCCATATGCCCAATGAGTATTTACCTCTGTACAGCTTGTAACTTTTGCCTCTTGTCCATTCACTGTACACCTCTCTGAAGAGCCTACCTCCGTCTTCTCTACAAACACCTGCGTCTTTTTTGATAGCTCAAGACTATCCTATGCAAGTAGATCCTCCTTTAGTTTTTCATTAACTCTGCTCTCTCAGTCTCCCCTCCTATGCCACCTGCTCCAGGTACCTTGACTATCTTGGTTGCCCTTCACTGGACTTCTAGTTTTTCCATCTCTAGCTTGTTCCAGGGAACTTAAAACTGGATGCAGTGCTTCAGGTTCAAAGTGCATGTCTGCTTTGCAATGGTTCCCCTGCTGCTGCTGAGCCCAAACTTTCATAAATCAGAAGCTGTACCTGAAGCTGTGGCTGCACTTTAATTTTAAAATGTGTATTATTTTTTTAAATCTGAATTTTAGACATACTCTCAAGTTTTCTACACAACAAAAGCAAAGATACAATAATAATTTGATTTCCAATAGTAAAATTTTAAGAAAACCACAAAGTATCACTAAAATCTCTAAAATTCACATTTTGAATATGACTTCCCACCATAAGTAATCTCACTGAAAACAAAGAATGTATTCATATACAGGGAGTAAGACTATCAGTATGGATGGTTTTGTTCCTACTAGTCTCTTCCTACTATTAATACTATGAATACTGGAAGTAAAGTATTTCTTCTTTCCCTTCATCTAGTATCATTGTGATTCTGAGAGGCACAGGAGTAGTGACTTCTGCTAATGGAGACTGTCCAAACAGCAGTCCAAGGAATTGAAAACAGTCTTTGTGAAGACATCAGAGACAACATCTCTACAACCCATACAAATGACAGAGGCAAGAAACTCAGCAACCAGTAAATAAGGAGCAACGCCGCTCCAAAGAAATGTTTTTAGAATTATTGAGAGATTTGAAATGGATTTATATCTGAAGAACAAGACACAGGTATATATGTACAGGATTTTCTGCTTCTTCCTTTCTTCTGCTCATTTCCCCACATTATTTAAAAGAGGCATGTTGCAGGAGATATTAAAAGCACAAATGGTAACTGTTTTTAACACTCACCGAAACTTGACAGGATTGCCAAACCCTGACATATATGTCTGTTTAGATTTAACATCTTCCTCTTGGTTTTTTTTTGTTGTTGATTGCTGATTTGGGTGTGTTTTTTGGCAGCTGGGGGTGTATAGTGGTATAGATAAGGGTGAATGAAAGGAATAATACAGTTGTTAGATGAACTGCCTCAAACAACAAAACTGAGAAGCACAAGAGAGCCAGAAATTTTTTGTATAGTGTCTCAAAACCAGGTTTTCCAGTATCTATAAAATACTTCAGCCTCAACAAATGCCAACCTCGGGATAAAGCCTGTTAAGAAATTTCTTTCAGTGTTAGAAGGCTCAGACATATATTAAATAACTATGAAATATTTCTGGCATTAGGTTCTTAATTTAAGTCATTGTAAACCTGTAATTTTCTTCCTCAGTTCATCACAGGAATACTCTATGATAAGAGGTTCCAAAAGAAAAAGAGCAATTAAATATCTACAGATAGTAGTATATAATTATACACAGATACAAAAGGCACACCAAGACTAACAAAATTTAAGATCTCATTTTCTATTTCTACATATATGCAACCAATTCTGGATATTTTATTGATATTCACCTTAAAAATGACATAAACATAATCAAGTTATTTTTTCCTTTGCATGTTATCTGTTTCTATAGAAACTCCCTCCCTGTTTCTAAACACTTGTGAATAGAAAAGAATCTTCAGCACAGACTTACCATTGTATGGAGCTTAACTCATGAAAAAGTTCTTGGTATCAAAATAAGATACAGGTTGTAAAATACTGTTCCATGCAGAAATAATAAATCAGTTTCCTAAACCAGGAGATCTCTACATAAGGAGGAACAGATAGGAGTATGTGGAAGGTTTATGATTTTGCTTATTTTTAATAAATTATTATGTAAACACTAACAACACACAAAGGTGCACTTCCCAGGGTGGATTCCACAAGTATGAAGCTGTAGAGTCAGAAGCCTCATGAATGTAGTTGTTAAATCTAAACAGACATATATGTCAGGGTTGGCAATCCTGTCAAGCTTCGGTGAGTGTTAAAAACAGTTCCATTTGCACTTATGACTCAAGTCATAAGTGTTTCTGCATTAGGAAAGACTGAAAACAAATGTACCAATTTACAAGCATGAATTACAAACCTACAAGTTTACCATGTTGTTAGAAGTCCTTTTTCCTTACATCATTAAAGAATGTTGCAATAGCAACTACAAACACCACAAAAAAATCAAACCTTTTTCCCCAGCAGAGTATTTCTTGGCCTTTAAGAACATCAAGTTCACCACCTATGTACAATTCCCTAGGAAATAATAGGCCTGTCATTCCTGGAATAAGAGAAGCTACTGTTACTCGGCTTCCAGCTCTCTTCTCTGAATCAATTCTGAATTTCTTCGGCTTAGTAACAGACTTCTGATGTGAGCAGCAATGCTGACAAGCCACATTAGGACCAGCCAGTTCTCTCTGACACTTCAACCAGCGTGCTGCATTAATGACCCTGTCATTCTTCTCCAGTGAATTATACTTTGTCTTCCCTGGACTGGGGATTGAAACTGTACACAAATATTAACACTGCTACGCTATGTGTTATGCTATGAATGTGTTCACATTTGCATTTCTGCCAGGCTACCCTGGAATTGAGCACGCCATGTGGAAAGCATTACCACAACGTGGACTCAAACTTTTGTGCCTGGCTTCCCTAGAAGCATTGTTTGCCAGCAGAAGCCAGGGTAACTACTAGCAAGGGAGTCCAGGGTAATTTCCTGAAGACACCTCACCAGACACCTGATTTATTATCTTACTGCAATGTGAACAGTATCTAACCAAGGTACTCTGCTTCTCAACTTTCTCATTCTTGTCCTTCCTTCAAGAAGCTTTGCCACGGAAAGAAAATGTCCTCCCTTTAGCAGACTGCAGTGACATGAATAAAACTGACGGAAGACAAGTGAAAATTAATGAAACAGATAAAAGTAAGGTATGTCACATCAAACAAATGAGAGGCTAACCAGTGTTTTGCCTGTGTCTAGCTCATGAATTGCCATTTCTACTCCTTGTAACATCAACTTGCTCCTAAAGCAGGTGATTGCTAACAATAGAAAGCATCAGGCACCTTATGGCCAAGCAGCTGTCTTATAAAATTCAGAACATTGTCCTTTTTTCTGCTAACACTTAGAAAATAGCAAGTCCAGACACATCTCCACTGTTCCTTTTGGAAGAAAATTTCATGTTTCTGTCCCAAGGGTATGGAGACAAGCCCAAAACCACATCAGACAGGTGAACAGATGAACCGTCCCACCAAGTTTCATCATTGGATATCACTTGAGTAAAGAACAGACTTCTACTCTCACAATTTACATTCTTCTTAATCAACTGAAAATGTGCATTAAATATTGGCAACAATCATATGACATCTCTGAATGTCATTGTCCAATGATATCCTTCACATTTTTTTGAAAGAGTAATTTCTTTCCTTTGCGTTGTGGTTTTGCTTTGTCAAATATTTGTTTATAATTCTCCACAGCTGAGGACGTTTTCATTTGCTTCTTTTTCAGCAGTCTTTTGCAAGTGGAAATAGCGTATTTGCAGCACCCACTTAATAAAGATTATTTTGATGACTTGAGCATCTCCACCCAGAGACGACAAAACTTGTTGAAGAATTTCCCAAACATTTGAAGGTTTTAGCAGAGACCACAGAAAGCCAGGACATGGACCTCACTATTGCATGCCAGCACAACTGATGTTATAATTTCTCTCAAGACATGAAACTAACACTAGCCAGGAGTTATCTTTATCTTCTGTACCACAGACACTGATACTTACCTAATCTGCCCAGGTTTATCAGCAACTCAATTCTATACTCCATCTTGCTCTCTCCTGTGCCCACACATCATCCTGTTCCAATCCCTTCATATTTTTCTTCCGTGAAGTCCCTTGCAAGTTTAGAATGAGCTCTCTCTAAGCCCCCAGAAATCAACTTAATTCTTTTCTTTCAAATTTCTTGAGAAAACCTTTCTTTACCATGATGTATGCCCAAGAAAACTTCACAAAGCTAAGATGTCAGTATGTGTTTAGGGCCACTGTTTCTCATGCTGATCACAACTATCTATTGTCTACGTTACATCTTTTATCTTGCTGATTTTAAACTTACTAGGTGTCACCCACACTTCTAAATTAGCTTTTTTATAAGTCCCAATATGCTGGTTCAAGAACAGCAATGCTGAATGCCAGCACCATTCACTGTTCATGTTATTGTTAAAAACCAACATAATCAACAGTTGAACTTATTGTGCACCATCCAATACCTAACAAGAAACTTAATGGCAGGAAATTGTATTTTTAGACAACATAAATGAATCAATGCTTTATAATTACGCTACCATAAACCCAATAAAATTAGAATATTCAGTGAGAATAATCTGAGAATTTGAATGCAAAACTATGTGTGATACTTCAAGCTACATGCAAGTACTAATGAAATCCCAGAACCCTGTGCTAAAAATGGGGATGCAGTTTTGACACGCGTCTTAATCAATACAGGTAAGAAAGAAATACCTATTCTTGAGCAATACTACATATCAATTAAGACCATTCCTGTGAGATCCTAATTATTCTACCAAGAAATAAGTGTTCTCAACAATGTTGAGAGTCAAAAATAGAGGTAGGTTACTTTAAATTACCCAGATTGTTCAGCATCTAGCCTTACGTTCATTGGGAACCAATGGTGCTCAGTATCAAACTCAAATTTATTCTCTGAGAAATTTTTGATTTTCTCTCTAAAGCTGCTATAAGTACTCCTGAATATGTCCTTATAGAAGTATACTGACTGAACATGACTGTAAAAAAGAGGAACAAAAGGACTCCACAGAGGTTCTTTTTTGTGAGACTGCAGCATGAGACCAAACACACTTTATTCTTACCCCCTCTGCAATGACAAAAACATTATTTGCTTTTATCAACTGTTTAGCAACTAGTTTCTTCTGATGTTCTAAAATACATTATGTAAGCGAGCATTCAAACCAAAGAACAGCAACTGGGGATGATAAGGAGATTCTCTTTTAAACCACAGTCTTCATTGAAAGTAAAACAGTGGTGTTGATATAGACTTCAAGCATTCCATGAAAGCTCTATGCCAACTATATAGTAAAACTAATTTTCTTGAGAAAGAAAATACTGGTCAGAACTTCCAGCAATCCCTGTTTTTTAAAAGAATTCTCATCAGATCTTAACAAGTTAAAAAAACAACAACCCAAACCACTCAGCCTAAACATATTAATTAAATTATCAATATAAACATGCTTTAGCACAGCAGAACTACTCCAGATTTTCTGTAGAGAATACAAGGTAAACAAAGTCCTGAGATCTTTAATCAATGTTTGCCTATTATGATCTGAATTAATTTTCTTCCATATTTTCTTATATAATGTAGGCAAATACCAATGCCTGTAACTACAGTGTTAAAAAAAGTAATTCCATAACCAGTAATGGAAACTGAAGTCATGTATAGCTTGAATGTGGCAAGAATTATGAAGAAAAATACGTTTGTTGAATTGTTTCTTTTTGCTGCAATTCATATGAGGATGAAATCAAGGTTGTATAAATACCTCCATTGCAGATGTACTGGGGAAGTTTCATACACTCTTTCAACAGAAATAAAGTTTCATGCTATACCTACCTTTGATGGAAAGAAATGAAATCCCACAACTTAGCATACAGAATAAATTACAGTCTTCTGAAACAATATTTTACTTAAAACGTCTAGTTAAAACCAATTTTTAAATTTTATGCACAGTAAATGACCACATTTAAATAGACATATTTTTCAACATTGGTTCAAAAAGGGTTATCCTCTGCTTTTGCTCTGCCCTGGTGAGGCCGCACCTGGAGTGCTGTGCCCAGCGCTGGGCTCCCCAGTTCAGGAGAGACAGGGAGCGACTGGAGAGGGGCCAGCGGGGGGCTGCCAAGGGGGTGAGGGGGCTGGAGCATCTCCCTCATGAGGGAAGGCTGAGGGAGCTGGGCCTGGGCAGCCTGGAGAAGGCTGAGAAGGGATCTTGTCAAGGCATACAAATATCTTGAGAGTGAGTGCCAAGAGGATGGGGCCAGGCTCTTTTCACTGATGCCCAGTGACAGGACATGGGGCAACAGGCACAAACTGCAACACAAGAAGTTCCATCTGAATATGAGGAAGAACTTGTTTACCTCGAGGGTGACAGAGCCCTGGGACAGGCTGCCCAGAGAGGCTGTGCAGTCTCCTTCTCTGAAGACATTCAAAACCCACCTGCAGGCAACTCTGTGCAACCTGCTCTGGGTGAAGCTGCTTTAGCAGGGGGTTGGACAGGGTGATCTCCAGAGGTCCCTTCCAACCCTGACCATTCTCTCATTCTGCGATTTCTGCTGTTTTGTTTCTTTTTGCAGTTCCATTCTGTTTGAACAACTAATCAAGTTTACACTGACACAAAACCCAAGAAAGTGATAAAACAAACTGATAGTATTTCACTGACAGCAATTTACATTATTTCTCTATGGCATGCAAGCAAACAGTGCATGATGTTTTAGT